>NC_056733.1:1867836002-1867891002 GCF_019279795.1 Protopterus annectens
ATTTGTCTCCTATATTCCCCAGCAGCATAGGGACAAGGCATGACTGTCAGTCTCTTGGCTTCATTTCATTTTGAATTTAAGTCCACTAACCAAGACCTCAAGACCATTTGGAGTTAAAGGCAATATTCTGCAAGCTGAAGCTGGATGCAACATTGTTGCTGAAGCTTTACTAGTTTTCTGTCAAACTGTGAGACACATTTCATTAACATCATTAAACACTAACACATTTTGGCACACTGTCAGACTATGAAGTCAGCATTGTAAAGGAGACTCAGTCCAACATCATTTATGCTTCCAGTTTATTAAACAATTTTCTTTAACTGTAAAATATACTTTTAAGTATCTGTTGATTCATATCCAACCTAATCTATGTAGTGCATAACTAAAATAACTTCTTTGATACAAAAACAACATAAAAACAATCAGATGTTGGACGTTTCAAACCATAAACATATATCAATGTTTTATTATATGCATCTTTTTTGCCTCAAATAAATCTTAACAACTGTCAGAAAAATCATTCAAGATGACATAACCTTAAGGTATGATTGACTACATGAACTAACTGGGAGGAGTGGAGTGATTTTAAAATAAATTATTTAAAAGTACATCTTAAAAAAGTCATCTTTTTCATTTAACTCCAGGTGTAAAGCATTCTGGAAGCAACATGAGTTTGACAAATTTCCCTAGTGCAGTAAATCCAGTATTGAAACTCAGACAGATACAAACTGCAGCCATTACTTTCCTGTTGTCTTATATAAATATCATTTTCAAACTATAATCTATATATTTAAAAGAATCATCTCTAAATTTTGGGTTACCTTATTGTGTCGTCTTTTATGCTGAAGGCTTCTACTTTCATCAGGTGATGAAAATTACGTCTGTACTAAATTAAACTGTATTAACTGGCACATTCTTGTTCTATATCAGAATATTATTTCCTTTCATAACATTAAGCAGAACTCGTATTTCTTTGTCCATATGGCAAAGTGGATAACATGTACTTTTCAAATCACTATGTTACTTGTAATTTATTTTTGCATATATTTCTGTAAGAATATGAATACATCTGCAGTGTTCCTAGACATGTCAAAGGCTTCTGATACTATTTCCCATCCCAAATTACTTTCTGCTCTTTCCAATGTGAACCTTAACCCTTCTGCTCTTCTATGGTTCCAAAGCTATTTAGGTGGTCTCCAACAATCAGTAAAATGGCAAAACACCCTTTCACCCCCTCTGCCAGTCACACTAGGAATTCCACAAGGCTCCATTCTTGGGCCACTACTCTTTAGTATTTTTACAAACAACCCGAGTACCGCCACCCCATTAGCCTCAATTATACAATACGCTGATGATTTGACACTGATTTGTGCAGCATCCACCTTAGATCACCTCCAGAACATAAAACAGGCATCCTTTTCACAAACTGAACTATGGCTGTCAAACCACCAGCTCATACTTAACACAAAGAAAACAAAACTTATGATCTTCCAACCCATGAGATCCTGTCTCGCCACTACTTACTTCTCCATCACTGCCAACAACAATACAATAATCTATCCTGATTCACAGACAAAACTACTAGGAGTCACAGTCGATAACAACCTAAGATTTGATTTATGTATATCACAAAGTATTAAAAAGTTCACAAAAAATGGACACCTTTTTATAGAAACCAAAAGTATCTAACTGACACCACTAGAGTAGCTATTGCAAGAACCCACCTCGTATCAGCACTACTTTACACCTCCCCAGTTCTCATTAACCTTAAAAAGACAGACCTAAAGAAAGTGAAAACATGCTATAATAAAACAGCTAAATTTGCCAGTAATTGTCCATATTACACCCACCATTGTCATAATTAAAAAAAATGTCCTGGTTAGAACTACTTCAGCTACTATCCTACAATCAACTAACTGTGTCTCACAAACTTGTATACAAAAATTCATGCCCTACTAAATATCCTTCAACCCCACAGTACCAACCACAACTTACATTCAACAAATAAATCTCTACTTCAACTGTCCACATCCAACAATATTGCTGGCAACTCCCTATTCTCACACCAAGTAGCAAAAACCTGTAACTCATTCCCTCATTCCATTAGATCCGCATTCAACTTCAGTCACTTCAGGCATGCTCTAAAACAGTTCCTGAATGACTCTTGGCCTTGTACCTGCACCAGTCCAGGCAGAGTGGCTACATTCATTCCTGCTAATCCTTATACATCTCCCCTAACTACCATTATCCCTTCAGCTCTTTTTCTTGCCATGTACTCTACAACTGCTACTATCTAAACTCGTAACATTTTTTTTTCACCTGCCTCATTATACTATGCTATAGCTATTCAGTTTTCCATAATCTCTCCTTGTACCATAGAAACAGATGAATTTTATAATTGTCAAGTGTAAAAACTAACAATGATAGCTGTAATATCAAAACTTGTATGTTATGAATTGTTAGTTTGTAGTGCTAGACTTTGTTATTGTTATATGTGGAGCTTTTCTCCCCGGGCCTGTACTGAAAAGTCGTACTTTCCCGGTAAACAAATGTAAAATAAATAAAATAAAAATGCAAATACCTGACTTCACCTGATGGCTACCTAAATAACAACTCTTACTCCAGTTTATGGGAAATGAATGGACCAGGTGACTGGGAGAGAGTTGAATGGTCAGCAGGCAATTGGGGAAACCCCACTCCCAAAAAACAGGACAAACTAATACAAACAAATATCATCACAGGCAAGTTATGAAAAAAAGTAGAAAAATAAAAGAAAAAAACAGTGCAATTGTTAACAGATAGTGAAATTAGAATAAAAGTTGGGCAGGCTTCAGGATAAGTATTTTATTTATTTATATTTGTTTACCAGGGTAGTGCACTGATCATTATTGACCAAGTTCAAATACAAAATATTGCACAAACAAAAAAGGCAGCGATGGAAACAATTATAGAGTAGTTTAGATTAGGTACATAGAAAAATTCTATATGTACATTGTAGTAAACAAGCAGAAGGTAATGTACAATCTTTGTATTAGTTTCTAAAATGGACCAACTTTCAGTAATTCTGTGAGAAGAGAAGTGGGACGGAGAAAGCAGTAGTGTGTTAGGAGTTATATCCAGTGTTTAAGTATAAGCATTTGGCATGAATAAAGAGATATTTTCTGAGTCATTTTCTGAATTTGTAGTAAATGTTGATTTCCTTTAAATAGATGAGGAGAGCTTGCCAAAGAGTAGGTGCCTGAGAGGAAAATGCATGTACAGTGCTGTGGAGTTTGATTCTAATGAAAGTTGTTGTGGCTTGTGAGTAGTGTTTCAGATTGTATTTAGGAGTTTATTTTTTCTTGAAGTTTTGCTGCAAGGGGAATGAATGTCTGGAGTTGCAGTAGCTTGCCGAGATGATACCCTAACAGTAGGTTAGATCTTTCTTTTATATGTAGCCATTTTGCTTTTTTCAGGTGATAAAGAGATGCTTACAAAGGGGTGAGTTTATAATAAATCGGTAGATGCTCTTGGAGATTGTTTGGAATGTGGTGGTGTTTTTCTTGTACATAGTCTTATTGAGAGGCTCCTATTATAACTCTGAAGTGTCTACCACTGAGGAAGTTTTTAAACCAGGGAGTGTTGAATGGGCTGATACCAGTTTCAATTAGCTTGTTCAGGAGATGATAGTGGTCAATGAGGTCAAATGTCTTTGCCAGGTCTATAAGTAGGGTACCTGTAAGGAGGCCTGCATCAGTGCTTTGCAAGGTGTCATCAGTTAGGAGCCGAAGTGCTGCCACATTACTTCATCCAGCCAAGAATCCTTGCTATTTGGAGGGGGGTAGGTAGTACTGTTAGATGGAATAAGAGAACTGGGTGCAGACTATTTCATGTACTGTTTAAGCTTAAAAGTTGAATATTAAAAAATTGAAGGTCTTGTCTTCCTGGATAAGGAAAGTGTTGATTTACAGATATCAGCTTTACCGATATACTCATTTAAGGCAGATGAACCAAAAGGGTAAAGGCAACTACTTTAAGATTTTTTCAATACCAGATGCTGGTATTCTAGTCCTTGTGGAATTCAACTTGCAGGTGGAGAAGTTATTCTGCCGATTGCTTCTGAGATACTTCTACTGAGTATTACTGTTAGTTTATCCCATGTGATAAAGCCAGCAGAAGGTATTAAGAAATGACCACATGTCCCTAGGGAAAGACTAGGAAATTTGTTTTACTCATTAGACTGATGTAGGCTCATTCTGTAAACTGATGCTTTCAGTAGTTCAAAACTTATAAGAAAAGATATCACAGGTCTGTTTATATGCCTGTTCCAAGCTTCTATTTACAGACTTTTTTAACTATTTTAATTCTTTGAAGTGCAGTGCTCGAGGTTGTGCTATTCAGAATCAAGTCTTACTCAGTATTAGAGAGAATAGAGTTGTTGAATAAACTACTTCTTGTCCTGTAATGCATCTACCAATTGTATCAGATGAGAATTCTATATTGACCAAATGAAGTTTTTGACACATTGCAAATAATGGTGTGATTGAATGTGAACAGGTAGTATCTCACGTCTAAATGCTTGATTGCTTCCTTCTTGTTACTAGCTATAAATATTTTCATCTTATTAATGATGCCACTTGCTTAGCACAGACTTTGATGTTTGACCAGTCCTGTCTTCCATAACAGTATTTCCGAAATCCATTGTGGGATTGCTGTAGCCAGCCACTGAAATTGCAGGCAGTTAAAACCATGAAATTTTGCATTTGTAATATATATAGAAACATAACATGTTATGTTGTTTGGTGAAAAGAACATTCATTTTACATTTGATAATGGTATTAGTCTGGTTATGTTATGTTTGCTGAAAAAACTGTACAAGACTTGTACATAAGTAAGTAAGTAAATAAAGAGATGTATTACTTGCATGTTTGTTGAATGTTGAATAATTAAAGGATTGTTTAATGAGATAGGTAATTTTATTTTAACATCATATTTGAATTGCATAACTACTCATTTCACCCACCCACATGCACACATCCGCAAGAGCAGTATCAGTCTGCCATATTTGTCTCATTGTGTCTCTTTTTATCTTAAATATTTTATCAGATAAAATATAGAAGCCACCTTCAAACATAAGCTGAAGGTGGAAATCATGCTTTTAATAAAGTGCTAGTCTAAGAAATCACACCGTTGAAGTGTTATTGAAGTCATGTGTCTTAAAACAGTACAAGTGAGATTCTGTGATTCTGCAATACATAAATAGAATCATTACAGTAATGCTGCTTCAGAAAAATATTTTTTTAGCTTTTTTTTTGTTCTATCTGCCTACATAGTGTACTCAGTTAAAATGTCATTATTCTGAAGGAGTGCTTATATATAGTAAAATGCAAACCAGTGGTAAACAGCAAACGAAATTCTGTAATGAAGATGTTATCAATTAGTACATAAATACATAGTACTGAAATGTTTTGGTTTTGTATGTTACATAATTCTGGCATACGTTTTCACTTTGTAAGAAGTCTAAACATGATATGGAGGACTCCTTTGTGGTCTATGTGTGTATGTGTGTTTGTATAAAAAATGTGTTTGTGGTATATGTGCACAAATGTCATGTTCCTGCATTGCTTCTCCCCAGTTTGGGATCAGAACTGGGAAGATCTTGCTCATTAAAAATGCTCCTTTCTAACATCTGCTTGAAAGGATCCAAGTGACAGGGGAACTAATGGTGGCAAGTCAGGGAAAAAGATGAAACAAGTATTATTTGTACCTGCTTTGCCTTCATTTTTAATAGTCTTTTGCGCTGTCTTCTCTGGACATATCTATCAATACATTAACGAATCGTACGAATGCCACAATGTTTGACAGCTCTCTTTCATACATTACAGACTCGGATTGCATAGAAGCATGGATTCTGAAGGCAGATTTTTATTAACCAGCAGTCATACTTTTTAGTAGTTTTCTAATGGACCCACCACATTTTCTGTCAAACATTTAATTCCTTTCTCCAGATAATTACTGCAAGATGTGATAACTTTTGATTTGGGGTTGTTACTGCAATTTACACAAGCAAAATGTCTTATGTGCAGACCTAATAATTTAATAATAAATACAGACTGTATGGGAGACCTGGCCTTTCTTTGCAGTCAGTCTATGTTGATAAGTAGCAGAAATCCAAAATGTAACCTTTTATAGGAAGTGTTTATTGAGCATATATACCTGGCCATTTAAAAAAAACATTGATATTAAGCTCTTAATATAGTTATATTTATAACAAAATCAAAAGATACTCTGAATATCATTTTAAATAATACTAGTCCTAAGGCAGATTTTGTAAGTCCATTTGGTCACATTATTTTTTTGATGTTACTTATCTGTTCTTCTTCATCTAACTGCAGATTTAGCTTTATTTCAGATTAAAAACAATAATGAGATATTCTTTAATTACATCAGAAAATTAAAGGAAAATTGTGAATGTGCCATGTTATTTAAAAGTTGTTATTCCACAGTCACAGGACTTAGGAAATGTGCTTTCAGAAAAAAATTGTGTGTCAACTTCACAGCGAGGAAGGAGGTATATCAGTGCCATAGGAACAAGGAGACACATCCCTTATATGACAACAAATATGAAAACTGCCAGCACAAAATTAAAAACTCAAGTTCTATGGGACCAAATAACATACCTATTTTTTTTTTCATTTAAAATAAAGGAGAACCTAGCCAAACCATTTTCTGTAATTTACTTGGGTACTCTCCTGATCTGTGGTGACAGACTGTAGTGGTACCAATTCTCAGATTGAGGTACAACAGACCTGGCAGTCGTAGTTCTATCAGCCTGGCCAATATTATATGCAAATGCTGGAGACAGTCATAATAGAGCTTATCCAGACAGACATGTGAGACCTACTTCTGTTATGTATGGATCAGTATGAGTTTGCTAAGGGATATCTTGCTTTCTGAATGTGTGGATGTTATCTGATTCTTTGAAGATCTAACATCATATACCAAACAGCTAATGCATGCCACTTATCTTGGCCTTTGCAAAACATTAATGTCAGTCCAAATGCAGCTCATTGGTTTCACTTAATAGCAGCATGGCACTACAAGCCAGGGATGGGGCTTACCTCCCTCTACTAAAGAGGTTTCTTCAGGCTGTTCACAGAGATGAAAGTGGAATATTAGTGCTGGATAATCAAAAATGCTGGTAACTACAAACTGAGTAATGTAATTATTTCAGTAATATATGCCAAATTTTCCAGGATGATTTACAGAAAATGCATACATAGAGCATTATTAGTCAGTTCATCTTTAATATCAAAAATATAATTTTGAGACAGTTCACAGAAATAACATAAAGGTAATACCATTGTTCCAAATCTTGGGACATTGGCAGACAACAGTGTGAGCTTTTGACTAGTTTGTCTCCACCAGTATCAGAAAAGCATATTCCATAGCCAATCTAGTTGTAAAAGACATGCCTAGTCATTGGAAAGAAATCATTATATAAGTCATTGATCCAGGCTGGTACTGAATGCTGTATCATTTGATCAAATCACCTTAAACAACATACAAAAATACAATTCCTTACTAGAGAAACCATATGGATGGAAAATATGCATTACTCATAAAGGCTTCAGAAACTGCCATTCTATTCAATTTTATATATGTTACTTTGAGTAGTTCTCATCATGGTTTTCAAAGAAATGTCTAATCTGTTTCTACATTCCTGTTTGGAGCATATTCCTTAGTGATGGAGCCAAACTGTTCTCTCTGAAGGAGAATGGCTACTCCATACTAAGGCATTGACAGTGGGACTACACTTATTTCCTGCTGTTCCAATACTGGTTCAGGATGGTGGGCGGAGATCAAACTCTGGAACTAGGACAGTAGATTATATATTCTTCTGTGATAGGTTTATTGGTTATACAAGTCTATTAGAATGCCTTGAGAGAAAGGTAGTTAATTGTCAACTAGTTGACAAGAATGTATCAATAGCACTCACAAAAATGATTCAACAGAAACGGTGCTTTAATCCATTGGCTTCACACAAAACTTACTTTAAAGCTTAATAATATATAATAGAGGGGTTTTATAGGGGAGCATCATCTCTACCCACATATGTATTATCTGCTCCATGTTGCATGATATTTGAGGAAAGTTGAACTCAGTGAAACAAATTTTGCAACTTAAACTTCTGTGATCTCATATTTCCAGGTTATACTGACTTCTTAGACACTTGAAAATCCAGTCTGCAGTTCCACACGATGACAGCACTAAGTCAATGAAGGTTAATGTGATCAACAGCCTGTTACTTATAAATGAAACTTGTGGAACTGAATCGCTACCTGTTCTCTAAAATTACAGACAACAACACCTGCAGATCTGATGTTGTCATTTTCATTCATTCCTCAGCTGATGGGTTTGGATTTGACTTAGCTACTTTTTCCAGATTCTTGGAACCAACTCTCAAGCTCCTCCCTTTACCTGTAACATGCCCTAGATGTTGTTTGCCACCATATCTTTCTACTTTAACCATCTGTCTCGATATTTTGATTAAGATCAGTGTATCATCTTTTCTTTACAATGACAGATAAGCTGACTGGGTTTAAGAAATGCATTTCCTGTGGGCATAGGTTTCCCAACTCTGATGCCCACAAGGGGTATGTTTATTGCTTGGGTGCTACTCATTTGGATACTGACTGCACTATCTGTGCAGGCCTCAACTCCAGAGCTATAAGTGACAAAGGAAATAATTTGGTATTGAAGAGCCTTCTTCCTTCTACTTCCTCTTCTCTTACATCTGGGTCTCAAGCTCCCTCCAAGATGTCTGAGAAAGGGAAGTCCGAGTCAGCTCCTAAGGTTAAGGACACCAGAAACAGGTCTTGGACCATTCACCTACTTCGCCTCTGACTGCTGAGCCACTGTCAAAAATTTTGAAAAAAAGTCAGATCTGACTCTCTCGGATCCTACATTCTCGAACCCTAAGTCACCTCGGATCCAGTCACCCCAGTACTCACCGGAACTGATATCCATTTGACTTCCTTTGTCTTTTCTCCAGGATACTCCAAGGAAGCACTCTAGGCCACCATCTACCAGCTCCTCCCTAAAATCCACCAGGAGCTTGTTTGAAGCAGAGGTGAATAGGATGAGGAGTAAGTCCCTTAGAGCTCAGATCTAGATGGGGGTACTCCCAGCTCCATCTCCCATTGGACCCATGAGCCTGCCCACCACCAGCCCTCAATTAATATCTCCTTCTCTGATCTCATGATTTCAGAGCCCTCAGATCTGAGATCCTTGGGGGTATCCTTGATGAATCTGAAGTCATTCTGCAACTCTGACAATTTCTGTGAGCCATGCAGCAACAATCCTTTTGGAGCAAGAGGACTCTCAGAGCCAGAAGGCTCTGAACAGCTTGAGTCTGACTCCATCCTTGGGAGGGGGGCCTGGGAGGATTCAGAGGTTACTGTCACAGGGGACTTCAGCTCTGGTGCTACTGGTTTCTGTTTTGCTCAGGCTCTCTGCCTTTGAGACAGTGGAGAGTCTTCTCTTTGCCCAATGAGAGGACATCCTTACCCCATTTGGATCACATTTATTTTCCACCATCAAGTCTTAGTTCTGAGCCCCCTCACCTATATTCACTGGAACAGCCAACCTGTTCAAGTCTCCACTCAGTCCCTCAGGACTCCCTGTTGTTTCTGATAGTTCACCAAACCACCCCACTGATGAGGTCCTTCAGATGAGAACTTGCAAAAGGAGACAGCCTTCCCTCAGGGGTCTCTCTCTTTGAGGACACTGACGTCTGGAAGCTTTCAGGTCTGGCCTCGCTACATCTTGGGTGACACCCCTGGCTAATTAGGTAATAGACCTTGTCTCACACTGTTCATGGAAGGAGCCTTATTCCATGGATCCTGTCCCCAAGCACCCAGATAGAATTTAGCTACCACAAAGGACAGAACACACTGGAGCAAGGAAGTCCAAATAGATGCCATGGTTGTGGCAGCAGCCACTAAGAAAGAGCTTGCAGAGCAAAGCTCATCTGTTTATCCCCCTACCAGGGGGTCTAGGGCCTTGGACAGATTTGATAAGTGCATTTGCGCTTCAGCAGCCTTTGTGCAGTGGTCATTGAATTATTTGGCACACTTCGCAAGATTGCAAAGAGATTTAACTAAAGAGTTGTCCAAATCTCTTCTGAGGTTCATGTCTGTGGAGAACCAGAACAAGATCTCTTCACAGCTGGCCACCCTCTAGTCCATATCTAATGAGTCCATGAGGCTGATATTCCACTCTGCAGAGGGTACCTCATGGCATCGAGTGTGTGTATAACCTTCAGGAGACATGCCTGTATGTGCCTATGCAATTTTGTGGAGCCCATCAAGTCTTCATTCATCAGTGCTCCTTTTGATGGTTCTTTTTTGTTTTGCCCAAAGGTTAAGGAAACTCTGTCCAGAAGTAAGCAAGAAGGGAATACCTTGCCTGCTGCTGGGATCCATTTTTCTACTCTTCAAAGACCCTTTGCCCAGAACCAAAGAGGAGGAAGCAAAATTTGGTTTTGCAAGTCCCCGAGTCCTTTCCAAGACTCGTGAAAAGATGGTTCTCCCACAGGCAGAAGGGGAGCTCTTAATAGAAGACACTGGCCCCAGATCAGAGGTGGTTAGCAGAACCAGGGTTTCAGGGATTCTTTCTCAGACAAACTCTAGTAGTACTCCAGAAAGGTCGCTAAGCTGCTGTTCTCTGGAGGCATCCATCACAAAAGATTTTTGGGTGCAGAGAATTATATCCAGAGGTTATTTTATACCATTTTCCCAAATTTCCCCTTCAAAAATTAAAAGAATCCCTGATGTCCCACCCAATCAGAGGGAGGCGGCAACACTGTAAATAGAAAAGCTGCTAGAAAAAAAAGAGTCATCCAGAAGGTTCCACCAGACCAGATAGGATCCAGAACTTACTCAAGATTCTTTTTAGTGCCAAAGAAGACAGGGGACTTGAGACCCATTCTGGATCTCAGCAGTCTAAATCAATACATGAAACATTAAAGGTTCCAGAAGGTCACGGTTCAGTCCATTTTGCCCCTACTATGATAGGACAATTGAATATGTTCGATAGATCTTCATGATGCGTACTATCACATCAAAATGAACACACACTTCAAACAATATCTGCACTTTTGGCTGTAATCCAGTTGTTATCAGTTCCGAGCACTGCCCTTTGGCCTTACCACAGCCCCCAGGGTGTTCACCAAATGCATGGTGGTGGTAGCAGCTCACCTGAGACTGTTGGGATTCTGAGTGTTTCCATATCTAGATGACTGGCTCCTGATTCCCTTAATCAGGCATCTACTTTTACAAGCAAGGGACTACTTGCTTCAGTTCTGTCTTCATTTAGGCATCACAGTCAACTACAGCAAGTCTCACCTTACACCCATGCAGAATCTGGAGTTCATAGGTGCTCATCTAGACATAATCAATCAGATAGCCTTGCTTCTTTCTTCAAGAGTACAAACTCTCAGATTCCAAGTCAGGAAATTGATCTCACATTCTACTCCTCCAGCAAATCTAATCCTACAAGCCTTAGTGTCCATGGAAGCTGCAATCACTCTGATTCTCCTTTAGCCAGATTTCATATGTGGATTCTGCAGTGGACTCTGCTGTACACTGGTCTATTCTTTAGTAGCCCTTGTTCACCCTAGTCAAGATCACTCAAACTTGCAAAAAATATCTTCTGTGATGGATTTGCATGGATGAAGTTTGTCTAGGCCATCCATTCATTCTCTCCCTGCTGACAGCCATTGTGACCATGGATGCCTCCTAACTGGGGTGATGGGACATTACTTGGTAAGGACAGTCCAGGGTATGTGTCCCCAGAAGAGACCAGAGCACATATCAATGTTCATAAATAACAGCAGTCCTCCTAGCATGGCAGACCTTTCAAGACACTCCTCCCTCTTGAAAAATTGTGATCCAAATGGACAATATGTCTGTAGTCTGGTACATCAACAAACAAGGAGTGAGAGTGTGGTTATGGATGATATCTTGCGGCTGCTTTCTCATAGCAACACAAATACTGGGGAAAGTTAAGGTGTTTACAGACAAACTAATCAGGTCCTTTCTGATGCCTCATGAGTGGTCACTCAATGTCAAAGTGGTGGAGAGTATTTTCCATCAGTGGGACAAGCAATGCTGTGACCTTTTCACTTCTGCCCTCAACAACAGGTGCAATAGGTTCTTTCTTTGGGGGAGACACCAAGAGATGATTGTCCGATTGGCCCTCCTGTCTCCTTTATGCTTTTCCCCCATTACCTTTAATCACCAAGTTCATACAGAAAGCATACTGGTTGAAGAGGAGAGTTATCCTCATTGCACCTTTTTGGCCTTGTCAAATTTGGTTTTGCTTCTTTTGGCCTCATCTTCTGTGTCTGTCTTGGATACTGGACCCCAGTCCAAATCTTCTGTCTCATCTGATAGGGATGATTCATCCAGACATAAAAGGCCTTAAGCTGATTGCATGTTTTCTTCAGTTCCACTGGCTAGACTGCCCAAGCATTCCTCCCCAGTCTAGCATATTATATTGTCCTCGTAATAGGTTTCCACTAGAAAAATTTGCAAATGTAAATAGAAGAGATTTTCAGTTTGGGCCATTAAAGAGATTTGGACCCTTTGTCCTGCCTGAATACCAGCTGCCCTTGAATTTTTAGCTTCAATTTTTCATGAGGAGGCTAGTTTCTCTACTGTTAAAGTGCACCTAGCTGCCATTTTAAATTTCCATTCAGGTGAAAATCATTCTTCCTTAGCTTCTTCTAGGTTGTGCAAGGCCTTTCTGAAAGGCACCTTCTTACTTAGGCAACCAATCAAGGACCTTACTTCTCCTTGAGATTTAAATATCCTGCTTCAAGGTCTAACCCAAGACCCCTTTGAACCTTCAACCAAGACAGATCTAAAGTTTTTTATCTTGGAAAAATATTTTTCTAGTTGCTATTATGTCAGTTAGACAAACTCCAACCTGTTTCCTCCAAATCTCCCTACCTAGTTTTACATAAGGATAGAGTGTCTTTATGTACCAACCCATCTTTCTTGGCAAAGGTGGCTTCTGAGTCCAGTATTAATCGAGTCATTAACCTCACAGTTTTCTTTCCAAATTTCTGTAATAAAAGAGAATAAATGCTCCATCTTTTGGATGTACACATACAATTTTGAATTTTCTCCATCAGACCAATGATTTCAGGAAAACTGACCAATTGTTTATATCATTTTCACAGAACAAATTGGGAATGGCAGTTTCTAAAATAACCTTAGCCAATTGGTTAACTGACTGTATATCCTTTGTCTACAGCCAGAGAGGGTGTCTCTGCCTAAGCCCCCTAAAGCACATCCCTCAAGGTCTATGGCTGTGTCTCCAGCTTGTTGGTCAAGAAAATCAGTAGATGATATTTGTGCCACTACCACTTGGTTCAGTGCTCATACCTTTATTGCTCATTACAAGTTAGATTTGGTTTCTAGAAACAGAGCTACCTTTGGCACCAAAGTACTCCAAAATATCCTTCTATGAGGTCCACCCAAGATTCATCTATCTGGGGACTCTGTCACATCAGTTGAGGAATGAATGAAAATTACACCATCAGATACAAAAATTATGTACTCACCACACCGATGTATCTGTGTTGTCCATTTTCATTCTTCTTCAGCTTCCTGCCATCCTAACCCCCTTCCCTTTAATCCTGGAAAGACTTAAGGAATAATACTTTGGGAACTAGTTTTCCTTTTGTGAGCTCCGGTTCTGTCTCTGTTATCTCTACCTTTTAGAGTTCTTGTAGTATCAATCATGTTTTTTGGGGGGGGGCAGCAAACTCCATCTGAGGTATCTTAGCTTAGTGTGGCATTGTGGGTAAAGGGAGGGGTTCAAGAGTTGGATCCAAGAATCTGGAAAAAGTGGCTGAGTCATATCTGAGGTCGGATCTGAACTCTTCAGTTGTGGAAGAATGAAAATGGATAACACAGATGCATTGTTACGGGGAGTACATAGCTTTTGTTTTGCAGCATGACATTATAATAATACCTGAGTATAGATTTATAAGGTTAACTTCTTGGATTAGAGTTACAGTAGATATAGGTAAACTGATTTGATAGGGAAAAATTAATATTCTATTGCTGGACTATTTTATTTTAATTTCAGTGACAGTAACTGTTCTAATTTTATGAGCATTGTTTATTATATTATATTTAAAAATAAAATATATATATAAAATGCTTACAGTCTCTTGTGATAAATAGTATTTTAAACATTACTAACAAGCATGTTTACTGGGTCCCTCCCCAAATTACATCATTTTTGACACTTAGGTTTTCCCAGGCAAACAAACTGCGTTATTTAGCAATCTAACACCTGCACAGAAACTTACAACAATAGAATACATTTCACATGTATATTCTAACAGAAACTAGAAAAATAAAGCACCGTCCCCATCTAAATTCTGGTCATAAACTTTGGCCTTAAAACAATGGGCCTGAAACCTTCATCCAGCCGCACTGGAGCCGAATTGTAAAACATTAAAAAGATTCATAAGATCTTTTCAACTTAAAAAGACACATTTGAATTACTTGGCTTGGTTTTCCTTACAGCAGATGGCAATGTTGCAACAATCTTGAAGTTCACATTTTACAGTGTTTTATTACATTTAAAAACACAAGCCTGTATTTTACATTTATTTACAAATGTCAGAATTATATATCAAATTCTGTTTGACTAGGCTGGCAGCCTTCGCGCATCTCTCCCCAATCGTCACATCCCCCCCCCCCCCCCCCCGGTGAACTCAAGCAAGTTTTTCAAGTGCCCCTTGAGAAACATCGCTTGAGAGTGTCAGGTCTATCTAGGCGTACCTCACCCCTTTCCCTGTCTTGAAAGCCCATCTGCATTGGCATTGCTACTCCCACTGCTGTGCTGCACTGACATATCATATGCTTGCAACCCCAGACTCCATCTTAACAACTTGCCATTTTGCTGACTGGCTCTGTTTAACTATGTTAGAGGGTTGTGATCTGTAATCACAGTGATGTTTCTTCCATACAGATAAGGCTGACGTTTTTGTAGTGCCCACACTATGGCTAGACATTCCTTTTCTACCACTGCATAGCATTCCTCCTGAGTTGGAGCCTACGACTGAGATAAACCACTGGGTGCTCTTCTCCCTCTGAAGAAATCTGGCTAAGTACAGCTCCCACCCCATAGTTTGAAGCATCCACCTGCACAACAAAGTCTTTGCTGTAGTCTGGACTGGCTAACACAGGGGGTCCTCCCAAAGCTTCCTTAAGCTTCTGAAATGCCTGCTGACATGCTGGGGTCCACACTACCTTATCTGGCCTGTTCTTCCTTGTCAGGTCTGTGAGGGGAGCAGCTATGGTACTATAATTGGGAAGAATCTTTCTGTAGTACCCTTATGTCCCCAAGAATGCCCTCACCTGCTTTTTGGTAACAGGTGCAGGCCATGCCTGAACAGCTTCCACTTTGGCAGGTTCTGGCCTTATCTTACCACTCCCCACTCTATGTCCTGGGTAGGAGACCTCTGCCATTCCCACCTGACATTTGCTCAGCTTAATGGTCAGCCCTGCCCTCTGAAGTCTGCCCAGCACCTCCCCGGTATGCTGAAGGTGCTTTTGCCAAGAATGGCTGTAAATGGCAATATCATCCAGGTAAGCAAGGGCAGACCCTCCTGCTCCTGCTAGGATACGATCTACCAGCCTCTGGAAAGTTGCTGAGGCATTCTTCATCCCAAAGGGCATCTTTATGAACTCATACAAGCCAAAAGGAGTCAAAAAGGCTGACTTCTTTCTAGCACTGGGAGTCAAGGGCACCTGCCAGTAACCCTTGGTAAGATCAATGGTTGTAAGATACTTAGCCCCACCCAGCTGCTCCAGGGCCTTACTGTCCTAGGCATGGGGTAAGCATCTGACTCTGTGTGACTATTTAATTTCCTCTAATCCACACAGAACATGTTGCTGCCATCCTTCTTTGGCACCAACACCACTGGTGAGGCCCAGGGACTGTTGGACTCTTGAATCACCCCTAGTTCCAACATCTCTTGTACCTCCTCCCTCAAAGTCTGTTTGACTCTCGAAGTCACCCTATAAGGGGCCTGCCTGATAGGCCTTTGGGGTCCTGTATCCACCTGGTGCTGCACCAGGTGGGTGTTCCCTGGTTTCCCGGTGAACATGCCCCCAAACCCCTGCAACACTTCTCGGATTTCTCGAACCCGGGTAGGAGATAGCTGCTGGGACATTGCTACCCCTTCCTCCAAGGTGTAAGCCTGAGCCTCACTGAGGAGATCAGTCCCCAGATCTCCCTCAGACTCCTCCTGCAATCCGCTGCAAATGCTCAGCACAAGGGCCTCCCTATCATGGTAAGGTTTCATCATGTTAACATTGTACAGTTTGTGCCCCTGCCATCTGCCTAGCACTTCCACCATGTAGTTAACATCACTTACCTTTCTTACCACCTTGTAGGGTCCCCTCCCAAGCTGCTTGCAACTTGTTGTGTCTGACAGGAATGAGAACCATCACATGCTGCCCTGCAGCATACTCTCTAGCTCGAGCATTCCTGTCATACCACACCTTTTTCTGTTGTTGGGCTTTTTCCAGGTTCTCCTGGGCCAGGCCCATGAGTTCCCTGAGCCTTGTCCTGAGGTTCAGGACACATACCACAACAGACTCCTTGTGAGACTCACACTCACCTTCCCACTCATCTCAAATTAAATCTAGAGTTCCCCTCACCCTATGTCCATACAGCAACTTAAAGGGTGAAAAACCTGTGGATTCCTGGGGAACCTCTCTGTAAGCAAACAACAGATGGGACAAATATTTGTCCCACTCCCTCTTAAACTGATCTGCAAATGCCCTTAGCATGGACTTGATTGTAGAGTTTAACCTCTAAACAAGACCATTAGTCTGGGGATGGTAGGGGGTGGTCTTCCTGTGCTTCACCCCAAAGGACTTCCACAGACAAGCCAGTTGGTCTGACATAAAATTGGCACCTTTGTCAGATAGTATTTCCTTTGGGAAACCTACCCTGCTGAAAAACTCTAGCATAGCATTTGCTACCTTCTCTGCCTCAGTGGAGGACAAAGCCACTGTCTCAGTGTATCGTGTAGCATAATCTGCAGTCACTAGGATATACTTTTTCCCTGTGGAACTTGGGGTACTCAGAGGACCCATAATATCCATAGCTACCCTTGGAAATGGCACCTCAATCACAGGCAAAGGCATCAAAGGAGCTCTCACCCTGTCTCCTACCTTGCCTACCTTTTGGCACTGCTCACAGGTCATGCAGTACCCTGTTACAGCTCTGGAAATTCCAGGCCAATAGAAGTTTTGCATAATATGCCTCTTTGCACGTTTTATGCCCATATGACCTTTAAAGGGAATATCATGGGCTATGGCTAGAAACGCCAGGTGGTAAGCTCTAGGCACTACCATACTCTCTCACCTTCTAGCCCTCCCTTAGGGGTCCACTCTCTGTACAGTAACCCCTTGTTCCAGTATACAGATTCCCCCTTCCCTTGAGAATCAGGTGCCTCCCTAGCTACCTGCCTCAGGCCTTGCAATGTAGGGTCTGAGAGCTGAGCCTGTCTCATGTCTCTCCTGGTAACCCTTCCCAGCTCCCCTTCCACAGGAAGTCTGGCATCCTCTGACAGCGGTGCCTCACTGTCAGTCTGGGTACTACTACTCACCTCCACCTTTGCAGTTACCCTGTCCAAGGGAACATCAGTACCCACAAGCAGCTGTGGCTTACATTCAGTCTCACTGCTACAGCATAGCTCACGCCCTAAAGTAACCACCTCAGCAGTCCTGGCTGCAAGTATACAGTCTGTCTGGGTCTGCCGCAGGCTACCAGACCCACATGCTTGTCTCCTAGCCTTACTGTATGTAACTGCATAAGTACATAGTAGTGCCTAATCCAAATCCTTCCCTCTTAGGACATCTGCAGGATGGTAATTCCATACCCCTGTTGTCTCAAGACAACCCACTATTGGCATTTTGTCTTTACCACTTACTGGCTCCCTCACCTTTGGTTCCCCACCTTGCCTCCGTGGACACCTGTATGCCACATGGCTCCACTGGTTGCATAGAGGCCGTCTCCTAGAAGAGGAAAGGATAACTAATACACACAGTAAAGTGCAATCTCCCTTAAGTGCACACAGAGATCACAGTCAGTATGGGGCTGGTTGCTCCCTTGCTCACCAGATCCCCAATAAGACTCCCCACTGGCACAGCTATAGGGTCCTGGTCTCAGCCTAACTGGGCAAGCTAAAATGTCCAACTTACCAAATATTATGATGAAAAGAGGTACCAAGCAAAAATTTGTAGGAAACCATCATATTCAAACACATTCTTGCACTATAGAAGTGCACACCCTTACCACCAAAAAAGATCAGTGGTAAAGGGCCAATTAGTAAGGGCTGCCAGAATGGTGTCTACAGATGAGGACTTCCATAGTGAGTGCCATTTCTTGAAGAAATTATTCACAAAAAGATCATACCCTAGTACTTTGATTGACAAACTAATAGAAGAAGTTGTGGAGAAAAGAATTAATGGTGTGTACATACCCATTCTGAGTATACAACACCCTACTGGGTTGAATGACTATTCTATGAATGAAAGTCAAGTTGATATGGAAAATCAGGTCCAGGTCACAATCACTGGGACAATGAGCTATATTACAACTTTTAACCTTGATTATTGTCACATAAAAAACATACTGATACAAAATTGGAATATTCTGTTAGAGGACAAACTAATAGTGGGCAAATTTGGCACAGAACCAAGATTCATTACTAGGAAGGGTAGAACACTCAAGAATATATTTGAAGGTGAGTGCAGGATCCAGTCATATGCAATAGGGATGAAACAATGTGGTAGTTGCCCCTATTGCAAATACATTTGTGTAGGTGCATCACTGCACATAAACAACACACATTTGAGTAACAGAAGAAAAGTTAATTGCAACTCCGAAATGAACGTATATGTGGCTAAATGTCAAAATTGTGATTCATTCTTCGTCGGTAAAACCGAGTGTAGAATGAGAGCCCACATATATGAACATATTATATTGTATTAATAAACATAAACTGGACAATGCTTTAGCAAAGCATACAGAACAATATCCAGAACATGCATTTAAATTCTGGATACTTCATCAAGTGGACAGTAGTCAAAGAGGGGGTCCATTCACCTTATTATTAGAAAAGTTAGAATTGCTCTGGCAAATTCATCTCAATGCTTATAACTTTCCAGGATTGAGCGACATGTGTTCTATCACATACTGAAAAGCTTAATGAGATGAAATATTGTAGTAACAACATTCTAGAAATTATGCTTTACTTATTAATTTTTACTTGAAAATGTTTATAATGCAAGGTTAGACAAATGAGGAGACTCTTTACATTTTTACACAATTTTCGTATATGATTTTCACCATATTGCTGCTGCGATAAATTTATTCATTTGCTTGTTAAATAAGGCAGTTTTAAAGAACAGAAAAATGCATTTTATGTTCACAATGCTATTTTAACTACTGTTCCTTTAAATTTTAAGATGGAGAGACCAGCTGATTTTAATCATGGTTAAATAGAACTATTTTAACTTGATTTTTGTAAATGTTAGTATCGGATGAAGTTCAAAGAAGTATTTGGACAAAAAGCACTTCATTAAACTTTGTGGATTAAGTCTTCAGTGAAGTTGCCAGTTTTTGTTTTAAACTGCATTATTTAGCAATCTAACACCTGCACAGAAACTTACAACAATAGAAGACATTTCATATGTATATTCTAACAGAAACTAGAGCAATAAAGGACCTTCCCCATCTAAATTCTGGTCATAAACTTTAGCCTTAAAATAATGGGCCTGAGACCTTCATCCAGCCACATTGGAGCCAAATTGTAAAACATTAAAGTGATTCATAAGATCTTTTCAGCTTAAAAAGACACATTTGAAATACTTGGCTTTGTTTTCCTTACAGCAGATGGCAATGTTCAAAAATCTTGAAGTTCACATTTTACAGTGTTTTATTACTTTTAAAAACACAAGCCTGTATTTTACATTTATTTACTAATGCCATAATTATATATCAAATTCTGTTTGATTAGGCTGGCAGCCTTCGCCCATCTCTCCCCAATCGTCACAATATATATATATATATATATATATATATATATATATATATATATATATATGTGTGTGTGTGTGTGTGTGTTTGCGCGCGCACGTGTGTGTGTGTGTGTGTGTATTTGTGGTGTGTGTGTGTATATGCATACATACATTATATATATATATATATATATATAAATCTATATATCTATATATATATATATATATATATATATATATATATATATATGTGTGTGTATATATATATATATATATATATATATATATATATATGTATATGTATATATTTATATATGTATATGTATTTTCTAGCAACTTAAATTGGATCAGTCACAATGTTGTCTTTCCTGGAAGGTTTGGGTGGGTGTTTGGGGACTTGCAATGCCACATTTACCGTTTTCTTTGTTAAACAAATGAGAAATCATTTTTCTCACAGATTTTGTCTTACATGTTAATATGTTCAGTTTATTCCCTTCTGTTTTAACTAATATAGCAATAACATTTTAGCACTCTTAATTTATAACATTTTAAAATCTCAAAAAAATAGCTTTTCTGTGCATCTACATGGCTTTTGTGGCACACATTATATGCCTGCTGTTCTGTTTCCATTTGAAAATCTTCACATTCTCTGTATGCTTAGCATTGTAAAAGTATGTCAGTTAATGACAAATGTCATCTTTTAAATATGTTAACCTTTTTTTAACTCTCCTGGGCACTTATCTTTGTAATTAACTATCACTGGCTTGCATTTCAGAACATTTATGACTTAAAAACATGGTTTAAACTAGTGTCCACCAGTCTTTTTTCTTCTGAAGTGAGCAGTGCTTAGTTACCTTGTAGTTATTCCTGTCAGGTGTAACCAGAGGTGCACTTCCTTGCAGATGTAGGTATTTTAAAAGTTTGCATCTTACTGTTTTCAAGTCATACTGTGCACAACGTCACTGTCTAGCAGCACATTCTTTTATTTTAACATTTTTCATAGTGTCGTGACTTTTCAAAATCTTTCCATTGCTCGCAGGTAAGCTGGAATCTTACATTTAAAAACAGTTTTAGTAAAGTGCTTGTAGGGAACTAACCTTTTTCATAGTGTACTGTTGCTCGTTCATACTTAATAAAGATTTCTGTGTTATTTTCAGGTTATTCTCTTTTTGTTATCCATTCTTAAAGCATTGAACATTGTATGCATCAGTCTTTCTGTGCTTTGTTGTGTCTGTATCCCAAATAATTATCAAACTAGATGATTTTTGTCTATTAATAGGAGGTACATAATTATATCTCAGCATGACAGATGTGACATTTAGTGAAAATATCTTGTCCATGACATGAATGACAGTGTTTACGATACCCTTAAGTTCTGCTTTCACTATATTTTCAGTCCTTTGGAATAGGCACTAGCCTTGTTCTTGTAGATTGTGTATATGTACAGTCATTTTTGTAGCTTCTTTCACAGTATTATAAAATGAATAATCTAAAAAAATCTGTCTGCTATGTTGGCAGTTGGTTTAGAATACAATGCGAGACTCTGTCTCTTTCTTGCTTAATCAGAAGAACACTTTTCCAGGCACCCTGGACACTGTTTGAACAGATGGAGGAATGTGCACCTTGTTAATGTTTCATTATGAGACCAAGTTCGTACACTATCCCTGCTAAGATACCTGGCACACTTTCAGTCACTGCTGTGCACAAATGAGCATTACATGGATTACTGAAGGAATGCAGTCTTCAGCAGAATCACAGCACATTGCATTAATATTTCTCTGTACCTAAAAAGGTGCTTAAGCAAGTACAAAATGCTTCTTGTTTCTATTTAATGAGCATAGCCCATGTTAATGGCTACCAGGATACTGTATCCTATACAGAGAGAATCTAATAGCTTGAAACAGTTGTGTAAATATGATAATTTACAAGCCAATTATACACAAAATGCTGCTTGTGTTCCACTGTAAGTCGACAGAATAGACTTTCAGCACGCGGAGGTGGTCAGAGCTGATGGCAGTTGCCATGCTACTGCATTTCTTGACTGTAGGTTGTTTCCAAGGGACTGGGTAAGCTGGGAAACAGTTTGCTGGTGCAGATAACTGGATCTTGACTGGCACACCTTTCATGCAGAAGAGACATGGAAAAGCAGATTTTTTTTTCTGAAAAGTATGACAAGGGGAATCTATTTAGAACCACTACGGGGAACAGATATAGTCTGACAAAAATGTAGTCATGCTTTCTTGTAACAAGGTTGCATCTGACATATTCTCCTCAAAGAAGGACATTTCTGTTATATTTATTTATTTACTTATCAATTCATTGTTTCTTGTTGCCCGGGAAAGTCCGACTGGGCACAAGTCCCATTTTCAGGAGAGACGCGGGGAGAAAAGCTCCACATAATTACACATTTAGAGTAAAACAACAATAAAACTTAAACATTGTAAGCATTACTTTGCAAGTAGTATTGAGACAAATAACAAATGTCTTCATCATACACTTTAGAAATTGTATTATTTTACATAAGTCAAATATATGTTAACATGTAATAGCTGGAGATACAAGAGCAATGATAATGCATGTAGGTTCATTACATGTATATTGACATTAATGAGGTAGGATGTCACTAGAGCAGGAACAGAAAATAGAAAAAAGTAAGGGTGTAAGCAGAAATAATCAAGAAAACTAAGTAGAAAAAGTTCTGATAGTGGAGAGGTTGAGACAATGATAGATAAGTTAGATTATGAGGATTAAGGCTATAGGTTAGTTAGAGGAGCAATAGTGGGGATGAATTAGAAAGAGATGGATAATAAAGGTGATTTATAGCGAGATTGGCAATGGAAGGAAAGCAGAAAGGCAGGTTTGGTCAGGATGGGAGTATGAGCACAGTCATGAGTAAGTTAGGTGTTGTTTCAGGTTGCATTTGAAATGTGTAATGTGGTAATGTTGTCTTGTTTTAGGGTGGGTGGGATGGTGATCCACTACTTAGCAACATGTGTTGAGTAAAGTGAGTTGCCTGCACTGTTATCAGACTTTGTCTTGGTCAAGTGGGGATTCCTAGGAGGGAGGTAGTGTTTGAGGATATTTTGTAGTGATGGGCAGGTGCCAGGTTTATGTATTACTCTGTGGACACTACGCAGTTGGGAGTAGATAAGGTAATTAGGAAGTTTGAGCCAGTGTAGGTGCTTTAGTGCTAGGTGTTGTAAACAATTTGGTCAGTTGGTTGCAAACAATGCTATTTTATTGTAGCAAACCTCTAATTAATTTTTTAAGGTTGGGTGAGTGTTAGGATGGGTGCTGAAGGTAGAAGATACGATGTTGGTAAAGAATTCCTAGAGTTGCCAGAGAGAAGGGCTTGTTTTTGTAGAGGAAGCCCAACTTGGGGTGAGTTTTTCCTGATATTGTGAGTGATGTGTTGATCATATTTTAAGTTATCATCAAGTAAGACATCAAGAGGCTTTGTGTTGCAGACTGTTTCAAATGAGGTATTGTTTGTTGAAAGACTGTTTCTGTGCCGACAGACATTTGGGTAAAAATAGCATTCATTTTTTTTTTTTTTAATATTTAAAAAAATTTGGTTGTCATCTGGCCAGGCCTCAACTAAGGAAAACGAGTTCTGGGTCAGCTTCATGAGTAGCAGTAGACTTGGTGCAGAGTATATAAGAGCGGCATCATCTGCCTATTGTACTGTGGAGCCTTCTTTGGTAGCTTTGTGAAGATTATTAGTTAATATGTTGAATAGTAAAGGGCCTAGAATAGATCTCTAATGTACCCCAAGAGAGAGAGACAGAGCAGAGGAGAGATCTCCTTTCTGTTTAACATCCTTGAGCCTGTTGGTGAGATAGCTATGGATTGGGGGGGAGGTTCTTGGGAGAATAGTTCATGGAGCAAGCATTGGTGTGAAACTGTGTCAAATGTTTGTGATCTATCTAAGAAGAGGGAGGATACTAGGTTGACAATGTTTCTACTAGAGTTAAAGATTTTGGTAGCAGAGCAGTAGCAGTGGTGCTGTGGTGAGGTCGGAAACTACGCTGAGCGTTGGGAATGAATGAATTTTTCTAATATTTTGCAGAGTGGAGGTGGAATGGCTATAATATGGTAATTGGAGAGGTCAGTGGATGTTCATTCACCCTTTATACAGAGGCATGCTGTGGGATTTTTTTTCCAGATGGAGAGGACATCACTTTCTGTAATTGATTGGTTTAGGAGTATAGATACAGGGTATGCTATAGCATCTACACTTATTCTAAGATCTTCTGGTGGCAAGCTGTCAGCAGCTGGTGTGAAGATTTTTAGTTTGGTAAATACTGGTGGGAGGAAGAAAGGATTTTGATGGTGATTAGTACTATAAGGGATAATGAGGCTGATGAGTGGTTTGTTGCTACGTAGGGAGAGGACAGAGTATATGAAATGTGTATTGACTTCAGTAGCTGTAAGGACTGAGATACAGTAGATGTTGAAGGAATCAGTTTCTTGGGAAGGACAGCTCACAGGGTGTTTGAGGAAAGTTGCTCTGCAGGAATAGAAGGCAGCCTGTTGATATTTAGCTTCTGTGGTTGTACATGGTGCAATGGTAATCAGAGGCTGTGGTCTATGGAGAAAGCAGCTAACAGTAAATAAAAAGGAACATCTGCAATGCATAGTACATCCTTCATTACCCGAGGTAATGGGGTACAAGACAGAGAGAGAGAAAGATTGGGTAGCAGCTTTCATGTTGCAGTTTGGTTCATACTTCCTGTTGTGGTTCCTGCAAGTGACACAAAACACTAAACTTCTGGGATTTTAGAGGAGTAAATATCAGTCTGCTAGAAAACACTTGTTAACTAACGTATAAAGTATATAACTGAATGACTTTTATCTCTGCTATATCTCTGCAAATAATCATTTGCACTCTGAAAGTGGTCATTGGAGCAGTACCCACCAGTCAACAAAGTAAAAATAAAAAGGCACGGTAAAACCAGGATTTTCTAAATTACACCACCTTGTGCAGCAACTTTAATATAGCTCCTCCCCTACCCCAGGTGGTGCATTCTGACTAGAAAAAACAAATCATGCTTACAAAATATATAATTAAATAAAATAACCATTTACAAAAAAAAAAGCAGCTTAATAAAATAAAATGTTGAATATGGCAGAGCTTGTTTTGAATTAATTTTTTTTTTTGTAGATTTCATTCCACAGAATAAAGTATTAAGTATAAACTATGCTATACATGGCTTATGCCTGGCTGCATCCTCAAAGAATGGAATGAGGAAGGGAGTGAAGTCTTTTGTTAGAACTAAATGTGGGAGCAGGACATGTGGCCTGGCTAAAGTGGCCGATAGCCATATGTGTATCTGTATATTTATTTTTGTCTATGATGGTTAAGGAGGAAAAGGCATGTGACGAGGCTAGTAAAGAATGTAAAGTTATCTGACTGCTCACGCATTAAAGAAAGAAATGGCAAGATCAGTGAGACGTAGGATTAAAAAGTATTTTACATATGTCAGAGAACATAAGGGTGAATGGGCAGGACTTTGTATCACGTACTTTACATATGTTAGGGAACATCAGGGTGAATGGGCAGGACTTTGTATCACGTACTTTACATATGTCAGAGAACATAAGGCTGAATGGGCAGGACTTTGTATCACGTACTTTACATATGTTAGGGAACATAAGGGTGAATGGGCAGGACTTTGTATAACGTACTTTACATATGTCAGGGAACATAAGGGTGAATGGGCAGGGCTTTGTATCACGTACTTTGCATATGTTAGGGGACATAAGGGTGAATGGGCAGGACTTTGTATCACGTACTTTACATATGTCAGGGAACATAAGGGTGAATGGGCAGGACTTTGTATCACGTACTTTACATATGTTAGAGAACATAAGGGTGAATGGGCAGGACTTTGTATCACGTACTTTACATATGTCAGGGAACATAAGGGTGAATGGGCAGGACTTTGTATCACGTACTTTACATATGTCAGGGAACATAAGGGTGAATGGGCAGGACTTTGTATCACGACTTTACATATGTCAGGGAACATAAGGGTGAATGGGCAGGACTTTGTATCACGTACTTTACATATGTCAGGGAACATAAGGGTGAATGGGCAGGACTTTGTATCACGTACTTTACATATGTCAGGGAACATAAGGGTGAATGGGCAGGACTTTGTATCACGTACTTTACATATGTCAGGGAACATAAGGGTGAATGGGCAGGACTTTGTATCACGTACTTTACATATGTCAGGGAACATAAGGGTGAATGGGCAGGACTTTGTATCACGTACTTTACATATGTCAGGGAACATAAGGGTGAATGGGCAGGACTTTGTATCACGTACTTTACATATGTCAGGGAACATAAGGGTGAATGGGCAGGACTTTGTATCACGTACTTTACATATGTCAGGGAACATAAGGGTGAATGGGCAGGACTTTGTATCACGTACTTTACATATGTCAGGGAACATAAGGGTGAATGGGCAGGACTTTGTATCACGACTTTACATATGTCAGGGAACATAAGGGTGAATGGGCAGGACTTTGTATCACGTACTTTACATATGTCAGGGAACATAAGGGTGAATGGGCAGGACTTTGTATCACGTACTTTACATATGTCAGGGAACATAAGGGTGAATGGGCAGGACTTTGTATCACGTACTTTACATATGTCAGGGAACATAAGGGTGAATGGGCAGGACTTTGTATCACGTACTTTACATATGTCAGGGAACATAAGGGTGAATGGGCAGGACTTTGTATCACGTACTTTACATATGTCACTAAACATAAGGGTGAATGGGCAGGACTTTGTATGACGTACTTTACATATGTCAGGGAACATAAGGGTGAATGGGCAGGACTTTGTATCACGTGCTTTACATATGTCAGGGAACATAAGGGTGAATGGGCAGGACTTTGTATCACGTACTTTACATATGTCAGGGAACATAAGGGTGAATGGGCAGGACTTTGTATCATGTACTTTACATATGTCAGGGAACATAAGGGTGAATGGGCAGGACTTTGTATCACGTACTTTACATATGTTAGGGAACATAAGGGTGAATGGGCAGGACTTTGTATCGCATTACTTTACATATGTTAGGGAACATAAGGGTGAATGGGCAGGACTTTGTATCACGTACTTTACATATGTCAGGGAACATAAGGGTGAATGGGCAGGACTTTGTATCACGTACTTTACATATGTTAGGGAACATAAGGGTGAATGGGCAGGACTTTGTATCACGTACTTTACATATGTTAGGGAACATAAGGGTGAATGGGCAGGACTTTGTATCACGTACTTTACATATGTCAGGGAACATAAGGGTGAATGGGCAGGACTTTGTATCATGTACTTTACATATGTCAGGGAACATAAGGGTGAATGGGCAGGACTTTGTATCACGACTTTACATATGTCAGGGAACATAAGGGTGAATGGGCAGGACTTTGTATCACGTACTTTACATATGTCAGGGAACATAAGGGTGAATGGGCAGGACTTTGTATCACGTACTTTACATATGTCAGGAACATAAGGTGAATGGGCAGGACTTTGTATCACGTACTTTACATATGTCAGGGAACATAAGGGTGAATGGGCAGGACTTTGTATCACGTACTTTACATATGTCAGGGAACATAAGGGTGAATGGGCAGGACTTTGTATCACGTACTTTACATATGTTAGGGAACATAAGGGTGAATGGGCAGGACTTTGTATCACGTACTTTACATATGTCAGGGAACATAAGGGTGAATGGGCAGGACTTTGTATCACGTACTTTACATATGTTAGGGAACATAAGGGTGAATGGGCAGGACTTTGTATCACGTACTTTACATATGTTAGGGAACATAAGGGTGAATGGGCAGGACTTTGTATCACGTACTTTACATATGTCAGGGAACATAAGGGTGAATGGGCAGGACTTTGTATCACGTACTTTACATATGTTAGGAACATAAGGGTGAATGGGCAGGACTTTGTATCACGTACTTTACATATGTCAGGGAACATAAGGGTGAATGGGCAGGACTTTGTATCACGTACTTTACATATGTTAGGGAACATAAGGGTGAATGGGCAGGACTTTGTATCACGTACTTTACATATGTTAGGGAACATAAGGGTGAATGGGCAGGACTTTGTATCACGTACTTTACATATGTCAGGGAACATAAGGGTGAATGGGCAGGACTTTGTATCACGTACTTTACATATGTTAGGGAACATAAGGGTGAATGGGCAGGACTTTGTATCACGTACTTTACATATGTCAGGGAACATAAGGGTGAATGGGCAGGACTTTGTATCACGTACTTTACATATGTCAGGGAACATAAGGGTGAATGGGCAGGACTTTGTATCACGTACTTTACATATGTCAGGGAACATAAGGGTGAATGGGCAGGACTTTGTATCACGTACTTTACATATGTCAGAGAACATAAGGGTGAATGGGCAGGACTTTGTATCACATACTTTACATATGTCAGGGAACATAAGGGTGAATGGGCAGGACTTTGTATCACGTACTTTACATATGTCAGGGAACATAAGGGTGAATGGGCAGGACTTTGTATCACGTACTTTACATATGTCAGGGAACATAAGGGTGAATGGGCAGGACTTTGTATCACGTACTTTACATATGTCAGGAACATAAGGGTGAATGGGCAGGACTTTGTATCACATACTTTACATATGTCAGGGAACATAAGGGTGAATGGGCAGGACTTTGTATCACGTACTTTACATATGTCAGGGAACATAAGGGTGAATGGGCAGGACTTTGTATCACGTACTTTACATATGTCAGGGAACATAAGGGTGAATGGGCAGGACTTTGTATCACGTACTTTACATATGTCAGGGAACATAAGGGTGAATGGGCAGGACTTTGTATCACATACTTTACATATGTTAGGGAACATAAGGGTGAATGGGCAGGACTTTGTATCACGTACTTTACATATGTTAGGGAACATAAGGGTGAATGGGCAGGACTTTGTATCACGTACTTTACATATGTCAGGGAACATAAGGGTGAATGGGCAGGACTTTGTATCACGTACTTTACATATGTTAGGGAACATAAGGGTGAATGGGCAGGACTTTGTATCATGTACTTTACATATGTCAGGGAACATAAGGGTGAATGGGCAGGACTTTGTATCACATACTTTACATATGTTAGGGAACATAAGGGTGAATGGGCAGGACTTTGTATCACGTACTTTACATATGTTAGGGAACATAAGGGTGAATGGGCAGGACTTTGTATCACATACTTTACATATGTCAGGGAACATAAGGGTGAATGGGCAGGACTTTGTATCACGTACTTTACATATGTTAGGGAACATAAGGGTGAATGGGCAGGACTTTGTATCACGTACTTTACATATGTCAGGGAACATAAGGGTGAATGGGCAGGACTTTGTATCACGTACTTTACATATGTCAGGGAACATAAGGGTGAATGGGCAGGACTTTGTATCACGTACTTTACATATGTCAGGGAACATAAGGGTGAATGGGCAGGACTTTGTATCACGTGCTTTACATATGTCAGGGAACATAAGGGTGAATGGGCAGGACTTTGTATCACATACTTTACATATGTCAGGGAACATAAGGGTGAATGGGCAGGACTTTGTATCACGTACTTTACATATGTCAGGGAACATAAGGGTGAATGGGCAGGACTTTGTATCACGTGCTTTACATATGTCAGGGAACATAAGGGTGAATGGGCAGGACTTTGTATCACGTACTTTACATATGTCAGGGGAACATAAGGGTGAATGGGCAGGACTTTGTATCACGTACTTTACATATGTCAGGGAA
Organism: Protopterus annectens; assembly: GCF_019279795.1. Classification (NCBI taxonomy): domain Eukaryota; kingdom Metazoa; phylum Chordata; order Ceratodontiformes; family Protopteridae; genus Protopterus; species Protopterus annectens. The sequence goes on from NC_056733.1 coordinate 1,867,865,967, forward strand.
CATAAGGGTGAATGGGCAGGACTTTGTATCACGTACTTTACATATGTCAGGGAACATAAGGGTGAATGGGCAGGACTTTGTATCACGTACTTTACATATGTTAGGGAACATAAGGTGAATGGACAGGACTTTGTATCACGTACTTTACATATGTTAGGGAACATAAGGGTGAATGGGCAGGACTTTGTATCACGTACTTTACATATGTCAGGGAACATAAGGGTGAATGGGCAGGACTTTGTATCACGTACTTTACATATGTTAGGGAACATAAGGGTGAATGGGCAGGACTTTGTATCACGTACTTTACATATGTTAGGGAACATAAGGGTGAATGGGCAGGACTGTGTGTCACGTACTTTACATATGTTAGGGAACATAAGGGTGAATGGGCAGGACTTTGTATCACGTACTTTACATATGTCAGGGAACATAAGGGTGAATGGGCAGGACTTTGTATCACGTACTTTACATATGTCAGGGAACATAATGGTGAATGGGCAGGACTTTGTGTCACGTACTTTACATATGTCAGGGAACATAAGGGTGAATGGGCAGGACTTTGTATCACGTACTTTACATATGTTAGGGAACATAAGGGTGAATGGGCAGGACTTTGTATCATGTACTTTACATATGTTAGGGAACATAAGGGTGAATGGGCAGCACTTTGTATCACGTACTTTACATATGTCAGGGAACATAAGGGTGAATGGGCAGGACTTTGTATCACGTGCTTTACATATGTCAGGGAACATAAGGGTGAATGGGCAGGACTTTGTATCACATGCTTTACATATGTCAGGGAACATAAGGGTGAATGGGCAGGACTTTGTATCACTTGCTTTACATATGTCAGGGAACATAAGGGTGAATGGGCAGGACTTTGTATAACGTACTTTACATATGTCAGGGGAACATAAGGGTGAATGGGCAGGACTTTGTATCACGTACTTTACATATGTCAGGGAACATAAGGGTGAATGGGCAGGACTTTGTATCACGTACTTTACATATGTTAGGGAACATAGGGGTGAATGGGCAGGAATTTGTATCACATACTTTACATATGTCAGGGAACATAAGAGTGAATGGGCAGGACTTTGTATCACGTACTTTACATATGTCAGGGAGCATAAGGGTGAATGGATAGGACTTTGTATCACGTACTTTACATATGTCAGGGAACATAAGGGTGAATGGACAGGACTTTGTATCACGCACTTTACATATGTCAGGGAACATAAGGGTGAATGGACAGGACTTTGTATCATGTACTTTACATATGTCAGGGAACATAAGGGTGAATGGGCAGGACTTTGTATCATGTACTTTACATATGTCAGGGAACATAAGGGTGAATGGGCAGGACTTTGTATCATGTACTTTACATATGTTAGGGAACATAAGGGTGAATGGGCAGGACTTTGTATCACGTACTTTACATATGTTAGGGAACATAAGGGTGAATGGGCAGGACTTTGTATCACGTACTTTACATATGTCAGGGAACATAAGGGTGAATGGACAGGACCTTGTATCACGTACTTTACATATTTCAGGGAACATAAGGGTGAATGGGCAGGACTTTGTATCACGTACTATACATATGTCAAGGAACATAAGGGTGAATGGGCAGGACTTTGTATCACGTACTTTACATATGTCAAGGAACATAAGGGTGAATGGGCAGGACTTTGTATCACGTACTTTACATATGTCAGGGAACATAAGGGTGAATGGGCAGGACTTTGTATCACGTACTTTACATATGTCAGGGAACATAAGGGTGAATGGGCAGGCCTTTGTATCACGTACTTTACATATGTCAGGGAACATAAGGGTGAATGGGCAGGACTTTGTATCACGTACTTTGCATATGTTAGGGAACATAAGGGTGAATGTGCAGGACTTTGTGTCACGTACTTTACATATGTTAGGGAACATAAGGGTGAATGGGCAGGACTTTGTATCACGTACTTTACATATGTTAGGGAACATAAGGGTGAATGGGCAGGACTTTGTATCACGTACTTTACATATGTCAGGCAAAATAAGGGTGAATGGACAGCACTTTGTATCATGTACTTTACATATGTCAGGGAACCTAAGGGTGAATGGACAGCACTTTGTATCATGTACTTTACATATGTCAGGGAACCTAAGGGTGAATGTGCAGGACTTTATATCATGTACTTTACATATGTTAGGGAACATAAGGGTGAATGGGCAGGACTTTATATCAAGTACTTTACATATGTTAGGAAACATAAGGGTGAATGGGCAGGACTTTGTATCACGTACTTTACATATGTTAGGGAACATAAGGGTGAATGGGCAGGGCTTTGTATCACGCACTTTACATATGTTAGGGAACATAAGGGTGAATGGACAAGACTTTGTATCACGTACTTTACATATGTTAGGGAACATAAGGGTAAATAGGCAGGACTTTGTATCACGTACTTTACATATGTCAGGAAACATAAGGGTGAATGGGCAGGACTTTGTATCACGTACTTTACATATGTTAGGGAACATAAGGGTGAATGGACAGGACTTTGTATCACGTACTTTACATATGTCAAGGAACATAAGGGTGAATGGGCAGGACTTTGTATCACGTACTTTACATATGTTAGGGAACATAAGGGTGAATGGGCAGGACTTCTTATCACGTACTTTACTTATGTCAGGGAACATAAGGGTGAATGTTCAGGACTTTGTATCACGTACTTTACATATGTCAGGGAACATAAGGGTGAATGGGCAGGACTTTGTATCACGTACTTTACATATGTGACGGAACATAAGGGTGAATTGGCAGGACTTTTTATCACATACTTTACATATGTCAGGGAACATAAGGGTGAATGGTTAGGGCTTTGTATCACGTACTTTACATATGTCTGGGAACATAAGGGTGAATGGGCAGGACTTTGTATCATGTACTTTACATATGTTAGGGAACATAAGGGTGAATGGACAGGACTTTGTATCACGTACTTTACATATGTTAAGGAACATAAGGGTGAATGGGCAGTACTTTGTATCACGTACTTTACATATGTCAGGGAACATAAGGGTGAATGGACAGGACTTTGTATCACGTACTTTACATATGTCAGGGAAGATAAGGGTGAATGGACAGGACTTTGTATCACTGAAAATGAGATGAGAAGGTTCAGGATTTCTTCGGATCAGGTAGAAAAGCTGAATGGATTCTTAACGTAAGTCAGAGCAGATCTGCAAAAACGTCAAGGAAATAAAGTGAACTTCAGTAAGAACTGTGTTTAACAGTATACAGAAGAAGCTGCTACAGCAGCTATAGAAGTTAAAACTCATGTCTTCTTCTTCTTCTTTCGGCTTTTCCCGGTTAGGGGTTGCCGCAGCAGATCACCTGTCCACTCATGATTGGCAGTGGAGTTTTGCAGTGTTCAGTTGCCAGCCCGACGCCCAACCTTCCACAGGAGGCACACACACACACACACACACACACACACACACATACTCATGCCTAGGGCCAATTTAGAGTGTTCAGTCCACCTATAGCATGTCTTTCGGATGTGGGAAGAAACCGGAGCACCCAGAGGAAACCCACGCGACCACAGGGAGGACATGCAGACTCTAGTCTGAAAATGGAGATCTGGATAAAAACTGACCATGTATATAAGCAAAAAGTTACACACTTAAAATCTTTGTAATAAAATAACTAATCAGTGGAATGCCATAATGTTTGGTGCAGATATTGGTGGAATTTACTATATATGTGTCCAATATGCATCCTTGATTGGAAGATAGTGAACTGCTTGAAACTCTGTACCTTGAAAACAGTTGTCCAGGTTACAGCTGTCACTCTGCAGAATTATTCTGTTCCATTCTTGTCACTTAACATCTGCTTCAGTAGTGACAAACTTAAATTATTGTGAAGTATCTGTGATTTGGCCATTGTTTTTGACAGTAAGCTAATCTTAAAGGACCAAGTTTCATCCAATGCAATATCATCCTGTTTCTGTCTCTGGAGCATCACCTTCATTAAATATCTTATCTCACCGGCTAGTCTTCTTGTACTGGTTCTTGCCCTGATTTCCTTTCACTTGGACTAATGTAATGTCCTGTACCTAGAGCTTCCAACCTGTGACCTTGACCACTTGAAACGAGGCCAAAACTTTTCAGCCCAGCTACTCAATAAAGTTACAAGTTCACCATTTCATATAAACTCTGTGAGCTTTACTGGCTCCCTTTTCATCAGTAACTTATTTCACTGTTCTAGCTAGGTTTACCTAGCACTTACTACATGGTATAGGCTGTATATAAATCACCTGGGGGCTGCAGACACGTCAAGAGATAAGACCTGAATCATGCAGCTTTTATACCTTTGCTTATCAAGGGCCAATCCTTTGGAACTTGCTGCTTAGGTGGCTGAGAAAGCTCATTTACAGTGAGCAGTTTTAAGTGTTCCTTAAGAACCTACCTAAATTACCTAGATTGTAACTAATGAAGTGCTTGATATGAATTACTGAGAGCTGTTCTATTAACTGTGCACTTTACTGTACTTTAATCCATTTCATTATTTTACATTTATAGTCTAATTTTGCTTTTTACTTGTTTTATTTGATTTTTTTATATTTTTAATTTTTTTATTTATTTTCTTGATGTTTAACTCTTTATTGGTGTTTGCATTTGTGCAATGGTTTAAGCACATTGATGAACTTGATATCACACCAAGGTTACAGAGGAAATGCATTGTGGTCACTAAAGGCACTTAGTTTGGGACAGTATTCATAAATAAATTGGCCAGTTGGTGGGATAAGTGATAGCTGGGATTTAATGAAATTAATGGACTGTATGCTAGAGAAATCATCCAGGATAACATAAATGCTTGTAAATGTGGCCATGGGGAGGAGAGTGGAAGAAAGAGATCAGCTGATTGTAAATAAACCTTTTGATGAATTATACATTGCATTTTGAAGACCAGGATATGAGGTAAGGCAAATGACCTCTAGAGATGCTCAGGTCACCTTCACATTATACACAGGCTTAGTAAGACCACATCTAGAGCACTGTAGTCAGCTGTAGCAGTAGTACCAAGAATAGCAGATGTGGCTGCTAGAAAGCAAGTAATGGAGACATATCTGAATAGTAATAGGAAAATACTTGTGACATAAGTGATATATTTGCAGTGAATGCTGAGAAAACTGCTTGCAATAAAGATTTGGATGCATCATATTTCAGTGGATAGATTGGCGATGAAGTAGAAAGACAGAAGAGGGGAACTGGGAAAATGATTGTAAGTGGGAAGGGAAATGATTTAGAACTAAGGTAAGGAAATACTCTTTCACTGGAAGGTTGTTAGAACCCTGGAATATATTCTAACCAGCAGTGTCTAGACTGTGTGTTAGTGAATGGGTTCAGGAACATGTAAGATGGATAGAAGAAGGGGACAGCTAACAGCTGCAACACTCTGGTCAACTTCATAAACCTAGACCCTTTTCCTTCTGAAAAATTTGTATCTATGTTCATATAATGTACTGTGCATAAGATGCTACTTGTTAAATGCTTTGTAACACAGTATGCTGAAGGGATAAATGTATTTCTGTAAAAACAGACTTTTGTCTAAGCTGGAATTTTTTGATTGTTTTGTCAGTTCCTCTGAATTATCAGACGCTGATAAAATCTGCTGTCGATGAATGATGTTTAATGAAAGTTTTCTTAATGGAACTGACATAATCTTACAATGAAATGTTGGCAAGTTGTGTCCACAGTATTATAGTGAGGCACTGCCCCAGAAACCCATCTTATTTATCTGCAAAAACTACAATGAGTTTTAAATACTTTCCAACCTTACTTTTAATTAAATATGAACTTTTCATGAAAAATATAGCAGCACTTCAGAATATATGCTATCTGTATATTAGTTTGTTTGTGTCTTTCAGCTTTTCCCGGTTAGGGGTCGCCACAGTGGAACTCCGGTCCACTAATGATTGGCAGTAGATTTTTACGTACTGGCTTGCTGGGCCTAACGCACAACCTTCAATGAAGGAACGCCCATTCACGCATGCCGCTACACAGAAGACGCTCTGAGAATCGAACGGGCAACGTCTAACTGTGAGGCTACAACGCTACAGCAGCACCACCACCGCAGTTGCTATCTGTATATTAGTAATAACTATTAAATATGATTTGGTTACACATTGAAGCAATAAATGATACTCCCTTTTGAAGAAATAGTAAAGACAAAAACACAACAGTCAGTGTTACACATAGCTCTCAATGAATCAGAGACAAATCTCAGCAGAACTGGACAAATACAGAAGTAATCAAGAACACTTTTACAATATTAGTACCATTAACTTGAGACATTGACATTATAAGAGAATGTGAAATAATATGCAAATATACATTTTTTGAACTAAAAGAAGTCTATAATTCTAATTATTGACATTATTTATTAAGTGCAGTTTGCCATCTTTAGTCACCAGTTTTAAGAGGGATTAAAAGGGACAATGCTAAAATGTAAGTAAAAATCAGGCAAATTTGGGAGTTATACATCCTAATTTATACCTCTGTGCAAGTATTCTGTGAAATATGGTTTAACGTTTAACAGCAAGGATGCTCTGTATTATATCATGTTTGGCTGTGTTGGCTTTTTCAGTACATCGGGAATTTGTGTTGAATATATTTGCATGACAGCTCTTGGACAAAACAGCAGACTTTTTCTCACTTTTCTTTGGTGTTATCTCACATTCTGGGAGTGATAGCACCACTATTTGTTAGAATGACTAAGCATTTTTAAGTTAGCTCATGAGATAGAGCCCTTAAGAGCTTGCCTGACTTCTTACATAATTATTTATTTATTTAATAATCAAGCATCTTATATATAAGAAAAAAAAATATCCATAATATAGGAACAGTTCTTCACATTAAATACATTATACACACAGTTCATAGTGATAATAATATAATTTGTTTCTTTTGAAAAAAAAACTGAATGGATTAACCAAAATATTAAACATTATATTTAATTTATTCACATATATGAGTCATATAACAGTAATTGATAGAGGAGCTTAATTCTAAAAATCTAGGCATTGAAAATGGAAACTAGTTAAGCCTTGAACAATGTTCATATTACGTTTTTAATCTCTTACATCATAATAGAATAACATCCTTTTTTGCTGTCTCTCCCTAGAAAATACTTCTGAAAATGATGATATTGTGATATAATCTCTGTAGGCAATGGAATATACTCATATGCTTTGTCAATGCATTCATTTGTCAAGAAAAGGTCATAGGGTTGCAAATCCTTGTTCATGGGAAAACGTTTCCAGTTTAGCTAATATGCATACTTTGAAGGATGTACATAGATTTATATAGATTTTAGCTGGAATTCATATGAATCCTAAATATTGCTCAATGCACCTTATATTATACAATGTTAGTTCACCATGAACATCATTGCTTAATGCTTGCAAATCCTTGTTCATAGGAAACGTTTCTCAGAAACATTTAATATCAGGTATCCAGTTTAGCTAATATGCATTTACATAGATTTATGTAGATTTTAGCTGGAATTCTTGTGAATTCTAAATATTGCTCATTGCACCCTATATTATGCAATATAGATTCACCACAAACATCTTTGCTTAGCATACCTGTCAACTGTCCAGATATTCGCAGAATGTCTGGATGTGTGGCTCATATTTTTGGTCTGTTCCTCATAACATTTGTGGTCTTCTGGCAAATGACTGGGATGATCTGAGGATTAAATTCACTAAATAATAGCACACATTTGAGTTCCAGACTTCATATCCTTCAAAAATGTATGTTAAAACAAATCCTGTTACTCTAGCAACTTTCTAAGTTTATAAGAGCAATACTTAAAATATGTCCCTATTTTTGGGCCTTTGTCCCCCCATTTTGACAGGCTTTGTTCAGATTTCTTCTACTAAGAGGTTGAGAGGTATGTTGCTTAGTGACACATCTGTAGCTTCTTCAACACATTCTAACCTTCTCACCCATCAAAATGCATACAGAGTTACAACTGACTGGTGATGTACAAACATTATGTTAACCATGCCCCTGCATAATAGTAATACTTGTATTGGTGCCCCCCCCCCCCGAGACAGTGTAATGAAAATTATGCTTTCTACTACTGCAGAAAAAGAGTCATGTTCATTGTCTAGGGTTATACTCACACGTACCATGCAAGACTTGTAATAATAAAATTATTATCACTTATTTTCAGGGCATCTTAATCCCTCACATGTTTTAGAATGAAAGCACAGGGATTGTCATAAGGTGTTTGTGTGAGTTTTTTTCTATTTTCCCAGTGACCAGTGGATCAGCTGTACCAGACCCTTGCAGTCCGTCCATCCATCCATCCACAAAATCTCTTGTTTTCGAACTTTACTGAACTAGAGTAGTCCAGTTTCAGAGTTGCTGATCCCTGGGCTTTGTTTTTAGTTCCTGTTACTGATCCATTGCCTTATTAGGAAGGAGGGAAGTTTCTTTGCTTACCAGTGGGAGTGGGAAGCACTGAGCGGCCTTTTTGTCCGATTTGGTGAAGTTTCAGCCAGAAACTAGTAGTCCATTGGTCGTTTTGGGCCAATTCCTAGCTCCCTTCAGCCCCCTGCTATAAAACACGCTAAACTGTACTGCTGATCTAACCAGCATATCCTATAACTGAAAAGTTCATCTCTACTTGATTCCCAAGTAGACTATTCTCTATCTGTAAAGCCTAGCACTTACTCCTACAGTACTTGCACCTTGATAAAGCACTCTTATTATAGATAGTACCCCACCAGCCTAAAACCCACTTCCCGGAGTCCTTTGAAAGTTCTTTATCTACTACTTCTAGTATGTCGAGGGATCAGTTGCTAGTGTCCTCTCCAGCTCAACTGGTGAACCTGTGAATATTGAGGCAATGTTACAATTGCCTCATGTACACAGACAATCCTCTCCTTCTCCCACAAAACACAAATACATGCGAGAGATGCAACTATACGGCCAAACTGGAGGCTGAGCTCTCTCAACATAGGACTGGCAAGACCAGACAGGAGGAGAAGGTAACCACACACAATACATACCCAGTCACACATGGTACCATCACAACTTCAAATCATACACATACTCACACAAAGACATACTCGGAGGCTCTGATCAAAAATTTACCAAAACAGCAGAGGCCACCAAAGCAGACACCCAAACAACTACCACCTCACGACCCAACACATGCAACACATAGACCACACAGTCAGAGTGTCAAACAGTCACAGCCCTTAAGGCCAAACAAAATGCCAGACACACTTGTCATTGGTGATTCCATAGTCAGACACACTGACGTCCCGCTCACCAGACTGAGTAAGGAGAAGGTCACAGTAAGCTGCCTGTCGGGCGCTAGAATCCACCACATAACGCAAGCACTCAGGTCTCTCAACAGCAGGTACAAGTACGACTCAGTCATTGTCCACGCTGGTGTCAACGACCTGAGACGTACCTCCTTGAACTACATGAAAAGGGACATCGAGGAGCTCTCTGATTATGTAGCCCAGGCAGGTATGACCCTGACCTTGAGCAGTATCCTACCTTCACCTAGAATGATGCCACAATACAGTGATAAGATGATCAGCTTTAATAATTGGCTTAAATTCTGGTGTCATTCAAAGGGGATCCAATGTCTGTCTGCCTGGGATGACATGCTGGACAAGCCACGCTGCCAAGGGACAGCTTGCACCTGTCACCCCTGGGCTTCCGGATATTGGCAAAGGCTCTTGCCACCCCCATAGTGCCTTTTTAGGCAAGGCTCAAATTCTAAACCTACCACCCTAGAACACCAAAAGGAAAAACTAAGGGTAATGCTGCTCAATGCCAGAAGTCTCAATCTCAAGATGCACGCACTCGAGGCCCTTCTCAATATGGAGAACATCGATGTCTGTGCTGTGACAGAAACCTGGTTCAAGGCTCCTGAGAGCACCCCAGCACTAACAGGTTTCACCTCATATCATGCGTTCCGGCCCCAAAATCCGGACAACACCAAGAAAGGAGGGGTGTCCATATTCATAAAGGACACCCACACCTCAAGGTTGGTGGCAACGCACGATGCATCGGAGACCATCCAGGTGCAATTAACCATAGGCAAGACTGCTCTGCAATTTGTAGCATGTTACAGGCCACCCTCTCAAACTCAGGAACCTCACATGGCCTTCCTGAAAACATTGGAGGGATAAATGTATCTCCAAACACCATCATACTAGGTGACTTCAACTACCCTAATATAGACTGGGAACACTACTCAAGCCCGAACACTCTAACCCAAAGATTCCTGGAGTTCATAAACTCAAATGCCATGGAACAACTAGTCACCATCCCCACAAGAGGTGAAAACATACTTGATCTCATCATCACGAACATGGGATCAAAATGTTCAACACCGAAGTATACCCTCACTGGTGAGATCAGATCATAAACTAATCTCGCTGGAGGTCCTCATCCTGCCCCCACCTGAAACAAAAAGACCACAGTGAAAAACTTCTCAAAAGCCGATTTCACACTTCTAAAAACTAGTGTGGTCTCCTTTAAGGCCCCTGAGCCAGTGGTAAACATTACTCAAACCGCTGAATCACTTACAAATGCCTTCTACCAGCACCTACAGGACTGCATGGATCAGGCAATCCCAAACAAAACTAAGACTCTCTGTACCAAAGGCAAGCGTCCAGTCTGGTGGACCCCAGCCATAAACAAGCTCTACAACAAAAGGAGGAAGCTACTACAAGATAGAGCAAAATCCTTGAAAGGTAAGACGCCTTTGATCATTATAAGTAAAAACTAAGAGCTCTCATAAAATCATCCAAGGCAAATTTTGAGAGAAAAATCGCCAAGGACTCTAAAGACAATCATAAGGCCTTCTTTAGCTATGTTAGAAACCTAGGAGGAAACTCCCAGATATGCTCAGAATTAGTTCAAAATGATGTGAAAATTACTGAACCTACACACATTGCTAACATACTGGCTGACAGGTTCAGTGCAAACTTCTCCCCAAAAGGAGAGATATCTATTCCAGAGGATTGTAGCCCCCAAACATCTCCAACGCCCAGGTGAGAACTGCCCTCACTAAGGCAAACACAGCATCCATGGGACCGGATGGTGTCCCCGGCTGTGTGCTTCATGAACTCAACGAGGAATTAAACCCACAGTTAGGACAGCTGTTTAATCTTAGCCTCACCTCAGGATACGTACCCAAGGAGTGGCGCACGGCGACTGTGGTCCCACTTCATAAGGGCGGTGCCTCCACAGACCCTGGAAATTACCGCCCCATTAGCTTGACAAGCCTTATCTGCAAAGCCATGGAGAGGATCATAATGGAACTCATAAATAAAGACATAGGGAACTTGCAAACTTTGGATCCAACCCAGTTTGGCTTTGTCAAAGGCAGATCCTGCCTCTTAAACTTGGTTGACTTTTTCGAGACAGTCACCAAGGCCATTGATGAGGGAAAGGCAGTCCATACAGCCTACCTCGACCTGGCAAAGGCCTTCACACAATACCCCACTCAGGTATCATCGAAAAACTCATCAGCTTGAATGTAAACCCATACATCACAAGATGGGTTGCAAACTGGCTAAGCGACAGAACCCACAGGGTCAGAGTTGCTGGAGCCATGTCAGACTCAAAGCCTGTCACAAGTGGTGTCCCACAGGGCTCAGTCCTGGGTCCACTCTTGTTCGGCATCTACTTTTCTGAAGTACAAGCAAACACAGGAGGGTTATGGCTGACAAAGTTTGCAGATGACTGCAAACTGGGCCATAGTCGAAAACACATCTGACACAGATATCCTCCAGAAGGGCCTCACAGAAATGGATAACTGGTGCCAGAGCCATGGCCTGAAGTTAAACGCCAAAATGCATAGTCATACCCTTCGGGAAAAACAAGGTTACCCCTAGCTACCATATAGATGGCAATCCACTGAGCACAGAAAAGTCATCAGGGATCTGGGGACCCAAGTTGACAGTAGCCTTCGCTTGACACTCATGTTGCTAAAGTAGTTAGGAAAACCTTCTATATCGCCCACCTGATCATGAAGGGATTCACATCTAGATCAAGGGAGGTCATCGTCCCCTGTACTCATCACTCATTAGACCTATGATTGAGTACAATGCCCGTTCGAATGTATCTGACCAGACACCTGATGCAGCTTGAAAGGCCCCAAAAGTTCCTCACCAAAAGGATAAAGGGTCTCAAAAATATGTCTTATGCTGCCCGACTGAAAGAACTCCAGCTCTATTCAGTCTCATACCGCTTGCTCAGAGGTGACCTGTGCCTGACATATAAGGCCATGTCAAACCCAGATTTGATGAATATGCTTCACCTCAAAAAATCTAGATCCCTCAGAACCACAAGGGCGGGAGACTTAAACCTTGACACGGTTATAAATAGAACGTGCTGGAGGGACAGATTCATCACCCAGAGACTCCCTATGCTGTGGAACAAAATCCCGGTACATGTGAGGCAGAGCACCTCGCTGGCCTTATTCAAGAGGAATCTTGACCAATGGATGGGAGATCGCAGATATACCCCAGGGATTACTTCAGTGTCATTGCTTGACAGAGGCACAGAAAAATGATAGGCATAGTTTTTATTCAAACTAAAGGGGTGGCGAAAGCCACATAACTATGGGCTAGGCTTATAAATGCCCTTGGGCAGATAGCCTAGTATGAACCTATGAACCTATGAACTCCTTTTCCTATTTTTTGCACATGAGGTTGGGGTGTCACTTCAACAGCAACAATCATCTAAAACCATGGTTTACATTGCCTGGGCTAGCCTTGCCATAGTTGTTCTTCCATATCACACACTTGCACACACACACCCACACCTATGGCCAATTTAGAGTTTCCAATCCGCCTATGGCATGTCTTTGAAATGTGGGAGGAAACCAGAGATCCCAGAGGAAACATTCGCAAACACAGGGAGGACATACAGACTCCACACAGAAGTCTGATCAGCTGAGAATCTAACTGGAGAACCTCTTGCTGTGAAGTGACAAAGCTATCCATTGTGCCACTGTGCTGACCCTGCTGTGCCACTGTACTTGCCCTAATTCAGCACCATAGCCAGTGATCTCCTGCTGTCTGCTAATATTAGAAAGTAAAAGTCCACAAGCAGCTAAATGGAAGACTCAGCACAGCTAGAAAAATCCTGAAATACACAGGAACAAGTACACAATACATTTACAAACTTCCCTTTCATAGGCATTGTGGTAGATATGCAAATTAATCCTGAAAAAATGAAATATTTTGGTATATCAGTTAGGGAATTCACCATGCCAACCATATAGGTAACAATGCAGTCATGACACCAAACTGGACTCAACTAAAGAAGGCTGTGGGTTTCATTTGAATTACACCTCACCTACATACAATTAGTGGAAAACAGCTTGCTCTTTAAAACATTAGCATATGCATTTTACCTTATTTTCTCCCTTGTGTGTAGGTATCAAGTAGGTTTGAAAACAAGAAATCAATATTCCCTGAGTAAGTGCATATAGTAGCCAACCAACTTTCATTATTTAAAACAACACAAAAGTATTTCTGGACAAAAGTCCAAATAAAACTACAAAACAAAAAAATCACTTAAAAGGGTGCAGAAATGATAAAAAAAATCTGTATATATTTAATTAAGTACAAATTTTTACCATTCTTGCTCACCTTTAAGTGTTTGTCTTTTTGTTTTGCCGATTTTACTATTACTTCTTAATGTGCGAAAAGTTTCACATTTTTCATCAGAGGTTTATGAGCTCATCTACAATGCTGAACAACAAGAAACTGTTAGCATATCATTGGTTCTCTAACACTAATATAATTTAAGTTTGAACTCTACACACACACACACACACACACACACACACACATATATATATATATATATATATATATATATATATATATATATGCACATATATACATATGCAGCACACACACACACACACACACACACACACTTACACACACACAAACTTGTGGCAGTCCTTTCACATATCCCAAAATTGAACCTAAGTGTTTGAAACAAATCATTGACTACACAACAAAACAAAGATATATTTTTTCGCAGGGGGCAAGACCAATACAGCCACACATTCCTGGCAATTATATATACCAACTCTAAGAAAAGCACTACAGCGAGGAAAGGTCAAATTTCCAAAAACCCAGATGTTTTTCAATCAGGTATGCCAGCTTTTTCTCCAGTCATTGAAACCAAACATCAAAACCAAGTTATTCTGTATAGATAGATAGCTGTAGATATCTAATCTATATCTATGTATATTTACAGGGGTCTACTTGATAACATAGAAAACTCACATACCCAAAAACGATAACAGCGAGACAAAAACACCAAATCATCACTTAACCGACTCCACAGAACACTGAGAATTTACCAAGGGAAAGTAACTGGTCTGCCAACAAGCACAAGATACCACACAGAAGTACTTTGAACCCACACAAGTGGGGGGCTTCAGCCCCCACACACCGCCAATGTGTGGGGGGCTGCCCCCACACCTCCTAACCAATTATACGAACTCTGAGATTGCACTATAATGGGGAAAATGGCAAACTCCCAGATGTTGGCCGACTGCCTCTTTCCATGGGTAACTTGTCGGTTATGAGAGGGGTCGTTTAACTGAAGAGCCAATGTTTTCATCTTTGTGTTATAATTTTCAGGTATGTGCGGTTTCGATCTTATCAGGTAGAGCCATTTATATATATATATATATATATGTTTCCTCAAAAATATATAAAAAATGAACCTATAAACCATTAATCTGAGAAAAGATTAAAATGTACTATAATTAAAAAAAAAAAAACTTTTTTCCATTTTTTGCAGTGGAGCAAGCCCCACTGCACTCTCCAAAATCCATGCTAATTATATATACACACTCTGAGATCACACACTTTTCTTATGTTTGACAAATGCAGCTATCTATCACATTACAACTTCTGAAAGTTTTTTTACTAAACAGTACATTTCAGCTGCTATTAACTATCCTGATCTCCTTATTAATCACAATACACATATATAACCGTTACTTTATCTACTTAAATTACATCAGAACTTGACCGTCATGCTTAAGAAATATTTGGATGCACAGTAATTCATCAGTGTTATAGTAGTTTGGCTTCTTTTGAACTGCACATTTATTAATTTTCAATTCCCACTTTATTATAATTCAGGGACATAGGAGCTGGAACCAGTCCCTGCAAGCAACTGTTTTCTGTTTTAAGTTAGCAAATAATGTTGAATGGGATGCTAGCCCCCACCCAGGGCACACACACACACACACACACACACACACACACACACACACACACACACACACACAAACACACACCCCTGTCTGATGCACATCTTGTCTTACATCTGTGCCTATTTGGTAAAGTTTGTTTGTGGCTCATGCATGTGACCGGAATGTTAGCTAGGGTGGGGCAAAGGGGACAGCCATCTTAGGATCAAGGTGTTTGGGGCACAGTTGTGACTGCCGAGAATGGACTTTTCTTTTTTTACTTTTTTTGGCTTCTTACCTTAGTGTTGAGGAGTCCTAAATCAGGAAG
The DNA here is from genome assembly GCF_019279795.1 of Protopterus annectens. Lineage (NCBI taxonomy): Eukaryota > Metazoa > Chordata > Ceratodontiformes > Protopteridae > Protopterus > Protopterus annectens. The sequence goes on from NC_056733.1 coordinate 1,867,881,572, forward strand.
AGCACCTTGTACCAGATGAGACAGCTATGGCTCTGCATGTGACAGTAATATGCTGTATACCCCTGTTTACTATTATAGATAAGTCATTATCTGGATTGCTATTGCATTATTTTCATCTGTTTTATTTGCACTATACGATTTGTCTCTGCTGGCAGCTAGACAAAAGCTCCCACTATTGCACACTTTAAATGAGTCATGCCAAAAGCATAATTTTTTCATCTAGACATTGTTCAGTATTGAATGCTACTTAATAAACAGTGGACACACTGCATGGCTGGTAAACCAGCTACCCTGAAACTAACAGGAGTAGATAAGGCATCATTTTATATTTCTGTACATATCTGGTAGCTCTTGCATGAATAGTTTTCCACAGAATTAGGCAGCCATGTGGCAAGCCTAACCACCTATAGATCTCTAACAACATGATCATATCTTAGCAGGTCATTGCAGGATGGTGCTGAAATTACTCAAAGCTCAGTAATGTAAAGTCTTCCTTTAAAAACTGCATTCTGTGTTCTTCCTGGAGCTGCAGTCTTCTCAGCCTACCACCTTGTGCTGTTATTTCTGAAGAGTACTTTGAACTGGACAGAAGTACTCTTGTCTACTGAAGTATTTTCCTGTTGTCTTAAACCTTTGCTTGCATGTACCATATTGATTCTGCATGTTGAGTACCTAGCTGCCCTTATCATCTGGCGAACTTGATCAGATAGCCTACTCTTCAGTGTGTACGATGTAACATATTTGATGACGCTACCAAATCCAGAGTACATGTGATAGTTATCACAAAAAAAAAAACCTTAATCTGACGTTGTCAATCTTCATTCATTCTTGACTGATGGTTTTGGTTCCAAACCCTCGGAACCCACTTGGTCATTATACAAAGCTCATGCCAACCAAAAACTCTCGCATTAAGGCTCTACCCATACTGCCTGTCTTCCCATTACCTTAGATCTCATTTGCTGCATACAACTTTGGATGCGTCAGCCGTTGCTCTCAGCTAAGTGCTCAAATTTTTGATATTTATCTATCTTTCAACCTGTTCATAATTGTTTTTCTGATATTTACTATTTCCTAGTTTCCTTCTTGTTGTGCAAGTGATTCTATATCAAACTTTTACCTTAAGGTATCTATCACCCTCTCTCCATTTTATCATTATTGGTATTAGAGCTCTCCTTCTCATTTACCATTGGTAATCCTTTGATACCATTGCTGGTATCATTTTTCCCTTTCTTCTTCTTCTTACCTGTTTGGGTAGTCTTTATATACCATCCCACTCCACAAGGAGGGATCCACCTTGGATCCTAGGAACTACCGTCCCATCAGTCTGACAAGCCTGATCTGCAAGTGCATGGAACGCATCATCATGGAACTTATAAACAAAGACATTGGCAACCTTCAAACACTGGACCCCACCAAGTTTGGGTTCGTGAAGGGCTGATCGTGTCTCCTGAACCTGATTGACTTCTTCGAATCAGTCTCCAGAGTTGTGGACGAGGGTAAGGCGGTCCACACAGCCTATCTGGACCTTGCAAGGCCTTCAACACCATCCCCCACTCTGGAATCATAGATAAACTTAAAGCTGGGCATAAATCCCTACGTCACTCGATGGGTTGCCATCTGACTTACTGACAGAACCCAGACTGCAAAAGTAGCCGACTTCAAATCCAGCTCTAGACAAGTGACAAGTGGAGTACCTCAAGGTTCAATTCTGGGACTGCTCTTGTTTGGCATCTACTTCTCTGAAGTACAGGCCAAAACTAATGGACTCTGGCTAACAAAGTTCGCAGATGACTGCAAACTGGGAGCCATTATTGAATCCCCAAATGATGTGGATATTCTTGAAGGGCCTTACAGAAACAGATGCTTGGTGCCAGAGCCATCGGCTCAAGCTTAATGCCAAGAAATGCATAGTTATCCCCTTTGGAAAAAAATATGTACCTATGAATTACCACATAGGTGGCAATATACTAAACACTGAAAGTGTGATGAGAGACTTAGGGACACAGGTGGACAGTGGTCTCACCTTTGATAACCACATCGCCACAGCAGTCAGGAAATCCTTCTATGTGGCACACCTCATCACTAAGGGCTTTTCATCCAGAAAAAAGGAGGTCATTGTCCCACTGCACTCATCCCTCATTAGACCCATTATAGAGTGCAACCTCACAAGACATCTGCAATAGCTGGAAAGGCTGCAGAAATACCTCACTAAAAGAATCACAAGCCTAACGAAGATGTCCTATGCTGACTATCTAAAAAAACTCCAGCTGTACTCTGTGGCATATTGTCTGCTCAGAGGCGATCTCTGCTTAACATACAGGGCCATGTCAAACCCTGAGCTGTTGGACATACTCCACTTAAAGAAATCCCAATCCCTCTGGGCCACACACTCCAGGGATCTAAGCCTTGTCATCACAATGAACAAAACATGCTGGAAGGATAGTTTCCTGACCCAGAGACTCCCCATACTCTGGAATAGACTGCCCATACATGTCAACCAGAGCACCTCCTTGGCCCTCTTCAAAAGGAACCTTGATGATTGGATGGGAGATAGGAAACTGAACCCAGGGATCACGTCAGTCACCCTGCTAGACAGGGGTCCAGGGAAGTAAATATTGTGGGAAGAAATATCCATGGAATTGTTATGGCTAGGCTTGTATAGGCCCTAGGCCGATAGCCTAGTACCAACCTACGAACCTATGGTTGGTATATTTTAAAAAAAAGGCCTTTCTCTTGTCTCCCCCTTTTTCTTGTCGAGTGAGTATGTGAGTCTCAGTGTGGGTGTGCCTTGTATTTGACTAGTTAACATGGCAGAAAAGCAGAAAGGAACCTCCAGGTTCAAGCAATGTAAAGACTGTGGCAGAAAGATGCCCAATTCGGATGGGCATCTTTCTTGCATCTATTGTTTAGGTGTTCCTCACCTGGAAATTCAACCTCCATTTGAACTCTGTAAGGGCTTTAGTGCCCAAACTCTTGTAGAGAGACATAATAAATTAATACTTAAGGGTTTGCTGAAATGTCCTTTTGGTGAAGTTCTTTCTGAGGTGGAGACTTCAAAATCTCCAAAAACCGATTAAAAAAAGCAGAGCCATTCAGTACCATCTTCCCCCAAGGTAAATGACTCCAAGCCTCAAAAATCTCCGGTTCCGACAACTTCTACGAAACTGAAAGCAAACGGCTCAAAGATAGAGTTACCTCCTGCTCCAGCACTGAAACCAACAAAATCTCCTACAGTGCCATGTATTGTTGAAAGTATCCAGACATCTTCGGTACCAACCATGACTTCAGCGCCGATGACCTCTCCTACACCGATAATTGCCACTTCCACTATTTCAATCCTATCTTCACCTGCTATCCAGCAGTCTATGCTGCTGAGGATCGAGATTACAAGTACCCCCAGGACTAGATATTCTCCTTCGATAGACCCCTTCTTGGGTCAGCAACTGAGTCCATTTGTGGAAAGACCTGAATCTCCTTCTGGAATGTCCATCCATTCCTCCAAGAGCCTATTGAAAATGGATGTGGTTAGATTAGTGGATCAGCTCTTGGCAGCCAGAGGCCTTCTTCCTCCCTCTCAGACCTCCCTCCCTCCTGGAGCTGAGGCTTAGTCTCCCAGCACTCCTGCATCTATTCCTCCTTCAACATCTCCTCAGGTCTTGGAGCCCATTGCTTCAACTCTCCTGGTACTAGCTACCTCAGTACTGACGGTGGAGCTCACCTCAGTACCGGATCCTACTTTGTGGTCTTTGTAGCCATCAAAACTATCATACCCACAGGACTGAGATTTGTCTGTGGTTCCGAGATCCCTGGATCAGCTCCGATTTTTTTCTACAGCACCATCCACGACTCTCGGTACCTTGGTAGATTCAAGTCCTCTCTTGGCTCCTACTGTGGGAGGGGCAGCTCATCTGACCCTTATTCCGAAGTTGTCTTTCACTTTTCTGGACTCCCATCCTTCTTCAGGCAGGCCTGCCTTCCAGATTATGAAGAGAGCATTAGCCTCAGCAGGCTTCCGGTTGGTACCATCCCTGTCAGAGTGCCATATTTCTGATATCTCTGATTCGAAGCTGGCCACAATATGCTACTTTGGGACAGCAGGCACAAAAGCAGCAAGATACCTTAGTGCAGGGTCCCTTCACTTTGGAGTCCTCCTCAGATCTTCCCCCTGAGGAGCCACCTTGTAAGAGATCATGCAAGAGGAAGCACCTGCATTCTCCAGAAGAATCATTTACTGAGGATACAGATTACGATGAAGGGGAAGGGTCCCCATGGTCACCCCCTGAAGATGTCTCCTTTGGGGACATCCTGGAAATATTAAAACAGATGGGTGATTGGAAGCCCTCAAACCCGTCTCCTGAGGAGTCTGTTTTCTTGCAAGCTTTTCGTGCCCATCCATCTACATCATGGGTGACCCCGCCCACTGCCAATCCAATCCAGTTAATTGTTCAGCGTGCATGGAAGGTTCCTGACACCATAGAGTCTATTCCCCAGAGACACAACAAAATTCTTTCAGTCCCAGAAGATCAGCCCCATTGGTCAAGGGTAGAGTAGTGGATGCCATGGTGGTGGCGCCGGCCACCAAAAAGGACCTTGTCAAAGAGAGTTCAGCTGTCCATCCTCCAAACCTAGAGTCTCGGATGATGGACAGATTTGGAAAGTAGGTCTTTGCTTCATCGACCTTTGCTGTTCAGTCCTTGAATTTCTTGGCACATTTTACTAAACTCCAAAGGGATATGATAACTGAGCTTTCAGACACCCTTGCAGGAGCAGTATCTGACGAGGTTCGAGATAAGGTTGCCTCTCAGCTTACCACTCTGGAGTCCATTTCAAATTCGTCTATGTGGCTTATTGCGCATACAACCGATGGGATGTCAAGAGCAGCAGGTACAAACTTTGCCATTAGGCGCCACTCTTGGATGTACTTGTGTGATTTTCCGGACCCCTTCAAGTCTTCCTTTGTGATACTACCTTATTGTTTGGCCCAAAAGTTAGAGACACATTAGCCAGGTGTCAAAAGGAAGGGAAGACCCTTTCTGCTGTGGGCTTACATTTTTCCACTCCACAATGACCTTACTCCAGGAATCAGAGGAGTGGGAAAATGTGGTTCAAAAAGAACCAAGGGCCTTTTTCGGGACACGTGGTGAGTATTCCCCCCTGGGACAGAGGGGGAGGACTCTTCTGGAAGATGCCCCTCCCATGGCAGGGGAGGTCTGTGTACCCAGGGTTCCAGAGATTCCTTTTCTGGACAACCCTATTAGTGCTTCTGCATGGAGGCCCGATTGCTTACCTCTGGAAGCAGTCAGGGGAAAATTTTATCTGCACTACTCAGCCTGGCTCACAGTAACATCAGATTCATGGGTGCAGTCAGTAATTACCAGAGGTTACCGAATTCCCTTTAGTCTTTCCCCAAACCCCAAAGGCGAATTGCCAATGTTCCACCCAGTCAGAGGGATCTAGCTGCACTAGAAGTTCAAAAGCTGCTTCAAAAAAGGGTCATCCAACCAGTCCTACCAGACCAGATAGGATCCGGATTCTACTCAAGATTTTTTTTTAGTGCCAAAAAAGACAGGGGACTGGAGACCAATCTTAGATTGCAGTGTATTGAACAAATTTGTACAGCAGACAAAAATGTAGATGGTCACAGTTCAATCTATCCTTCTAGAGAAGGGCATTAGATGTGCTTGATAGATATTCAGGATTCATATTACCACATAGAGATAGACAAGCATTCCAGAAGATGCCTCCACTTCTGGCTGGGAGCCAGTCATTATCAGTTTCGAGCACTACCCTTTGGTCTCACCACAGCTCCCAGGGTGTTCACCAAATGCATGGCCATTGTAGCAGCTCACTTAAGGCTACAGGGATACCGCATGTTTCTCTATCTAGATGACTGACTCCTCACTGCCCCCACCAGGCATCTGCTGCTTTGCACCATAGACTGTACTATACACCTTGCCAAGTTCTTAGGCATTTCAATCAACAAAGGAAAATCATAACTATCCCCCACACAGGAACTGGAATTCATCAGAGCAAAACTAAATATGACAGTCTGCGTCACCTCCCTTCCTCATCACAGGTTGTTAAAGTTGAGATAGCAACTTTGAGTGATTCTCTCTCAAGACAGTGTCCCTGCTCATCTGGTACTAAAGCTTCTCGGATCCATGGCAGCAACAATAACGTTAGTCCCCCTAGCGAGGTATCACATGAGGCTGCTTCAATGGCTACTAGTGTCACAATGGTCACTTCTAACTCACCCCATGTCTCATCTAATCTTAATAACAAATCACTGCAATAAGGATTTGTCTTGCTAGATGAAGCCAGAAGAGGATTTATGAAGTTGTCCCTTCTCCTCCTCTCAGCCCAAGGCCATAGTAACCACGGACGCTTCCCTGATAGGATAGGGCATTTTCAGAGAAAGACTGTCCAAGGCACTTGGTCCCCACAGGAGACCAATCTGCTTATCAGTGTCCTAGAACTGAGGGCAGTGCTTTTAATGTTGCAGGCATTCCAGTCTGCCCTTCCATCTGGGACAATTGCTATTCAGTCAGACAACATCTCAGTAGTCTGGTACATCAACAAACAGGGGGGAAACAGATCTTACCCACTTTGTTGGGAAGTCCTAAGACTTTGGCAATGGACAATCACCTCCAACTGCTTTCTAATAGCGATGCATATTCCGGGGGGAACTCCAGCGTGATTGCGGACAAGTTAAGCAGGTGTATCCTTCTACCTCACGAGTGGTCTCTCAATCCCAATATAGTGATGAACATTTTTCATTGATGGGGTCAGCCTTTCTGTGACCTGTTCACCTCCGCCATAAACCAGAAATGCAGCAGCTACTTTGCCCTAGTCCCCCCTCACAGGGAGTCCCCAAGAGATGCACTTCTTCACAATTGGCCCCCAGGACTTCTGTATGCCTTTCCACCAATTCCTCTAATTCCCCAGTTTTTAAAGAAAGCCCAACAGTTGAGAAGCAAATTGATTCTCATTGCACCTTATTGGCCTTGTCATGTCTGGTTTCCCTTTCTCTGGCCTCATCTTGTTCACCGCCCGTAGAGTCTGGATCCAACTACGGACCTATTATCTCATCCCCAGGGCTTGGTGCATCCCAACTTCCAACATCTTAAGCTGTCAGCTTGGTTTCTCCACTTCCAGTGATTGCAAGACAGAACAATTTGTCCTCCCCAGTGCAAAAGATACTTCTGGCTTCTCATAAACCGTCCACCATAAAAATTGACCTTGATAAAAGGAAAAGGATCTCTATTTGGTCAGATACAAACAGTCTTGATCCTTTCTCGGCTCCAGTAGATAAGGTCCTGGAATACTTAGCCGCCTTACTTCACCTGGGAGCTTCAACCATTAGAGTTCATTTAGCTGCTATCTTGAATTTTCATAATGGCTTGGGCGATCACTCATTAATGTCCCATCGTCTTTGCAAAATTTTTCTTAAAGGCGCTCAACATTTGAAGCCACCTTTTAAAGATCCAATAGTGCCTTGGGATTTGACCTTAGTCTTGCAATGCCTAGTTCATCAGCCTTTTGAGCCAGCAGCCACTTGTGACCTCAAGTCTTTATCTTGAAAAACCCTATTCCTAGGAGCTATCACATCTGCTAGGAGAATTTCAGAGTTACAGGCTTTGTGCATGAATCATCCCTGTATCATCTTCCACAGAGAGAGAGAATATCACTCAGGACCAATCCTTCCTTCCTTCATAAAGTGGTATCAGAGTTCAATATTAATCAGACTATAGAGTTACCAGTTTTCTTTCCAACGTTTTCAAACAAAGGAGAGTACTGTCTGCGTATGTTGGATGTCCAAAGGCAGTTACATTTCTACTTAGAACAAAAGCCTCTAGAAAATCAAACCAACTTTTTCTTTTCTTTTCAGGCAACAGACTGGGAAAACTGGTTTCAAAGGTGACCTTGTCAAAATGGTTAAGAGACTGCATTACCTTTATATACAGCCAGAATAAACTTAAATTACCATCAAAACTTAGAGCTCATTCTACAAGATCTGTTTCTACTTCAGCGGTCTTCCATTCCAGAGCTTCTATGAAGACATATGTGCAGCTGCAACTTGAGCTACCCCTCATACCTTTATCACTCATTACAAATTAGACATGGTCTCCAGGGGAAGAGCATCCTTTGGCTCTGTGTTGCTCAGGAATATCCTTCCATAGGGCCTCCCAGGATCTAAAGTAGCTGGGACTCTGTCATGTCAGTCAAGAATGAATCAAGATTGACAACATCAGATAAAGAAGTTATGTTTTTACCATAACGTTCCATCTGTGTTGTCGATCTTCATTCATTCTTTACATACCACCCTCTTGCCCCCTCCTAGAGACTCCTGGAAGTTCGGATCTAGTCCTGAGGTTTTATAGGGTTGTTACTCAGACAGAGCTTCCATTTTTTCTTCATAGCAGGCAAACTCAATCTGAGGTAATGGTAATAGAGGCAGTATGGGGGTAGAGCCTTAGCTCAAGAGTTTTTGGCTGGTGCATGCTTTGTCTAATGGCTGAGTCAGTTCCAGGGGTTCAGAACTGAACCCACCAGTCAAGAATGAATGAAGATAGACAACACAGATGGAATGTTATGGTAAGAACATGTTGTTTGTCTTTTCGTCTTTTCCCGGTTAGGGGTCGCCACAGCGGAACTCTGGCCCGCTAATGATTGGCAGTTAATTTTTATGGTGCCGAGTTGCCAGCCCGACACCCAACTTTCAGCAAAGGCATGCCCATTCACGCATGTCTTTTGGAGGCCACTCAACCGTGTGGAGGACATGCAGACTCCACACAGAAGGCACTCCAGCCGAAAATCGAACAGGAGAACCTCTTGGTGTGAGGCAACAATGCTTCCGCTGTACCACCGTGGTTATGGTAAGAACATAAGTTATTTTTTTCTGCCTAAATGATGAACAATAAGATGCACACTGTATGGTGGTTATGGCTGTAGATTTCTGTAGCATAAATTAGAGAGCTTCTTTTGATTTCTTTGTCAAAATAAAATGGTACAGGACACCAGCAGCAAGCATCAGCATAATATTCAGTGCCAGCCAAAATGTGAAATGAATTGTCAGTAGATCACAAGTTTGGAGAAGGCAAGCACCCCACAGAACCCTCGTAATATTTATTTATTTGCCTTTTGTTTACCGGGAAAGTCCACTAGGCCATAGAGAACCCACGTTGTGTGGAAGCCCAGGGATAAATGCTCCACAGTACAAAAATTAACAGTTAAAATTACAAATTACAAGATTTGATTTGAAAGGACTAAATTTATGCAAAATACATAGTAAAAAAAGAATTGCAAGGACTAAATTTATTCAAAATACATATTAAAAAAAAACATAAGAACAGTATAACCTGTACAGACTTGAGTATTGAGGTACAGATTTGTACCGAATATGTAGTAAAAGACATAAGAATAGTATGGTT
>NC_056733.1:1867896002-1867911002 GCF_019279795.1 Protopterus annectens
ACATTTTGGAAAATAGTTATTTTTGGTTTGACAAAAAATATTTTAAGCAGATTTGGGGGGGGGTAGCAATGGGGCCTTGTGTTGCCCCATCATTTGCTAACCTAGTGTTGGGGTGATGTGAACAGGAAGTATTGCCCAAGTGTTCATTTTATAGTAATATAATTTTATATAAATGTTTTGTGGATGATCTCCTTTTTATTACAGATTTAAAAGAGAAAGAAAGTTATAGATTTGTGATTGAACTCAAACAAATTTAAGATTTTTTAAGTTTAAAATGAGTGTGTTTGGTTGTAATGTTCAATGGCTGTCCATATCTCTCCTTTGTTCTTGCTGTTTGGGTTCAGAGCCAATACTCAGCTCTGACTCGGCCGTATACTATAGCTGAAGAGCTTTTACTGGCTCAAGGCTAGCCCCTATCCCAGCATGCTTAGCAGTAGCTATCCAGATCTCATTTTCTGCTTGCAGCATCGAGATTGCGGATACTGGTTCATGCTAAGTGTTCTTTCTATTATTATACTTTTTGGCAAATAATTCTAGTTTAGCTTAGTTATTTTGTTATCTGTAGTTGTCCTTAGCATTTATATCTTTCCCTATCTTGTCTGAGTGACTTGTTTGTGGTGTAAATTAACTGTTTTCTCTCTCAGGCCTTTCCCGTCCTTCAAACCCGTTTAAATTAGAGGGCTCTTCTTCTCCTTTTTGCCTTTCCTGTAACTGTTAAGGAGTTGCCGTTTGAGTTAAAGGCTCTCCTTACGTGGGAGTTTGTCATTTAACTTAGAGGCTCTCCCTCCTTCTCCTTTTTTCCCTACTGTTTAAAAAAAAAAAAAAAAAATATATATATATATATATATATATATATATATATATATATATATATATATACACATATATATAAATATATATATAGTTTGTCTGTTATTGCCAATAGTTTTTTTCCTCTTTGTTTAGCTATATAGAGTGCTTTGTAGTCTTCTTACTAGCAATATAGAGCCTTAGTGCTAATTTCACATTATGGCCAAGGATTCGAAACCTTCTGGTTTCAAAAAAATGCGACTTGTCTTGCCAAGAGATGTCCCTTATGGACAGGCACATGAGTTGTGTATATTGTTTAGGATTTCTTCACCTGCAGGACTCGTGCTCTATCTGTCATGCATTTAGTTCACGAGTTCTGCAGGAGAGAAGAAACAAGCTTATCTTGTGGGGTTTGCTGAAGAGTCCCTTTGATGCTGCCATAGAGGGGACTCAGCCAGCAAAAAAAAATCAGACAAAGTCAGGCCTTCATCCTCTTTGGCTCTGAGTTCGAACCTGTCTAAGGACAAGGATAAACCACAAGCTAAGTCAGATCCGATTTTTGGTTCCGAAAAGACATCTGCACTTACGGCTCCATCTATGTCTTGGGAGCCAGTTAGGTCCCAAAAGCATTCCAGGTCTCCTGCCTTGAAACCGGTGTGGTCTGCTCCACAGTCTCCATTATTGCAATCTGTGGGGGGCAGTCACCAGTCTTCGACACACTCCTCTCGGTCATCCAGGAACCTTTCAGATGATGATGTGGAGAGGGTGGTAAAGATGCTTCTTAGGACACCAGCACTAGCCAAAATACTTTCGGGCCCATCCCAGATGGAAATGGTGCTGACAGCCCAAATAGTACCTGTCTTGATTCCTCCTCTGACTCCTCTGAATTCGGAGCCAGAGTGTATGGAAGTTGTAGTGGTGCAACTGTCGGTTCCAGTAACCTCCTCTGGTCTTTTGGTTCCAACTACTGCTCCAATCTCCTCAATACCTCCTTCCATCGAGGGATCTGGGGGCCGTCACTCCCTCATCAGCTCCAAGGGGGGAGCGGCATCGGACCCTTGTCTGACCCTACTGTCCCTCTCAGAGCTTTGGCACAGGTCAGCTCGGCTCCTACATCGGCCTCAGAGCCGTCGCCCTCGGTTCGGAGGAAGTCTCCTGCTTCTTTGGAGCCGGAGATTCTTTTGGATCGGGACCGCAAGACCTTCAAGGTGATGAGGAGCGTGCTGCCTGCTGAGACAGCTCCACCCTCAGCTCCATTAGCTCCTTTGCCTTCGGTGACGGTGTCTGCCTCTGAACCTTCCCTCTGCCCCAAGCGTAGGGAACCCATGCTTCAGGACACCCCATTGGGTGACCTCACCTTGTCCAAAACCTCCCCTGAGCATCCCTTGGAGGAGGTCCCTCGAAAGAGGACTTGCAAGAGGAAGCATGTGGACTCCCCTGAGTCCTTGACATCAGACACAGACTTGGATGACTCAGAAGGGTCCCCACATTCCCCCTCTGAAGATGTCTTTTTTTCAGACATCTTAGAAATCCTTAGACAGAGGGGTGACTGGAAATCCCTTGCCCCTTCTGAAGACGAGTCTGTGTACCTGGAAGCATTCGGTTCCTGACCGTCCACCTTTTGGGTATCTCCTCCTTTCAACCCACTTTTGCACGTAGTGAGTCGGAAGGCCTGGAGCTCTCCAGACACCATAGAACCAGTTCTGCGGAGGCCCAATAAATTTATTACAGTCCCTGAAGACAGGCTCTTCTTATCTAAAGGTGTTCCCATTGATGCTATGGTGTTGGCAGCAGCCACCAAGAAGGAATTAGTGGAAACGTTTTCATCTGTCCATCCACAGAACAAAGAATCTCGTACGATGGACGGATATGGGAAACGTATGTTTTCTTCAGTGACCTTTACACTTAGGTCGCTGAACTATCTGTCCCACTTTACAAGGCTTCAAAGGGATCTCCTCAAGGAGTTAGTAGACACCATACAGGATCCTACAGCTGCGGGAGCCTCAGACAAGATGGCTTCTCAGCTCACGACCCTGACTTCAGTGGTTAACTCCTCCATGTGACTCATTTCTTATGCAGCAGATGGAGATAGCAGGGTGTCAGGCACAGGGGTAGCCTTACGCAGACACTCCTGGATGCGCCTTTGTCATTTTGTGGAGCCTTTCAAGTCTTGTTTTACCAATGCCCTCTTTGATCAGGCCTCAGGTAAAAGAGACTCTTACCAGGTGTGAACAGGATGGAAAAACTCTCTCTGCCATGGGAGTACATTTTTCTGCTCCATCTAGGCCCTATCCCAAAGGCTAGAAGAGCAGTAAGATGTGGTTCTGGAAATCCCAGGGAGCTTTGCCATTATGTGGAGAATGTTCCCCCAGGGGCAGAGGGGGAAATAACAATGGAAGATGCTGACCTCGTGGCAGGGGGGGTCTGCAGAACTAGGGCAAGAGAGATACCTTCTCTTGTAGGCCCTTCCAGTGCTCTTGAAGGGAGGCCCGACTGTCCGACTCCATAGACAGCCAGGGGGAGATTATCCTTGTACACAAAAGCCTGGCAGACAATCACAGAAGGTACATGGGTACTATCCATAATATCTGGAGGCTACAATATCCCCTTCTCAAAACTTCCCCTACCAAAAAGACAATACAGTATCCCAGATGTTCCACCCAGTTTTCGGGATCAAGCAAACCTGGAGGTTCAAAAGTTGCTAAGAGAAAGAGTCATCCAGGAAGTCCCTGCAGGCCAAATTGGATCTGGAACTTACTCAAGGTTCTTTTTAGTTCCAAAGAAAACAGGGGACTGGAGACCCATTTTGGATCTCAGCAGACTAAACAAGTCAGTCAAGAAAACAAAGTTCCGGATAGTAACACTGCAGTCCATTCTTCCCTTTGTGGGACAGGACAATTGGATGTGCTCTATTGATCTCCAGGATGCATACTACCATATAAAAATGGACAGATGGTCAAGGAGATATCTACGCTTCTAGCTGGGAGCCAGTCACTACTAGTTCAGAGCTCTGCCCTTTGGTCTCACCACAGCCCCCAGGGTGTTCATCAAATGCATGGCAGTAGTTGCGGCTCACCTGAGGCGTCAAGGATTCCGGGTGTTTCCATATCTAGATGACTGGCTCCTTACTACCACCACCGGGCATCAACTAATCAGGGCAAGGGGATACACAATCCCCTTTTCTCAACTTGGGATCACCATAAACTACGAAAAATCTGCCTTGTTGCCTTGTTAATGTATTACCTTTATAGGAGCAAATTTAGACACAAGGGCCATGATAGCAAATCTGCTTCAAGAAAGAGTATTAATGATCCATCGCCAGGTTGTCATACTGTTCACACAAAAGAGGATTCAAGCAAGAGTCATCCTCAAGGCACTGGGTTCTATGGTGGCGGCAATCACTCTAGTCCCTATGGCTCGCTTCTACATGAGAATTCTACAGTAGCTTCTATTTGCACAATGGTCATTCCAGGATTTACCCATGTCACATCAGATTCTAATCACAGAATCCTGCAAAAGGCATCTGGAGTGGTGGCTTCACTTCCCTGTGGTGACAATAGGCAGGCCATTTCTACACCCCCAACCTGTAGCCACAGTGGCCACAGATGCTTCCCAGATATGGTGGGGGGGCATTATCTGGGACAGACTGTTCAAGGGACTTGGCAGGAATACAAGTACCACTTGTACATCAGTGTCCTGGAGATGAGAGCAGTGCTCCTGGCATTGCAAGCACTTCAGAACTCTATACCTACGGGGACTATAGCAATTCAAATGGACAATATGTCAGTAGTATGGTACATCAACAAATAGGGTGGAACCAGGTCTTACCCCTTGTGTTGAGAGGCTCTTTGAGTTTGGCAATGGGTGATGTCTTCGCAGCTCTTTCTGGTTGCAACGCACATCCCTGGAAAATCCAATGTGATAGTGAACAAGCTCAGCCAGGCCATCCTGATGCCCCACAAGTGGTCCCTGAAGCAGGAAGTTACGGACTTGATCTTTCGCAAATGGGGTTAGCCGAGCTGCGATCTGTTTGCCACCCCCCTCAACAACAAATGCAGCAGCTATTTTGCCCTGGTCCCACCACCGGGACAGTCACCCAGGGACGCACTTGTTCATGATTGGCCCCCGGGACTACTTTACGCTTTTCCACCTTTTCCCTTGATCCCCACAGTTCTTCAGAAAGCACAGTCATTGGTTTGCAAGTTAATACTCATTGTCCCTTATTGGCCTCATCAGATATGGTTCCCATTCCTTTGGCCTCACCTGTGAGGGGAGCCTTGGATCCTGGACCCAGTGCCAGATCTTCTGAGACATCAGTCAGGGGCTCTCCATCCTTCCATTCAAACTCTCAAGCTCACAGCTTGGTTTTTCCTCTTCTGGTCTTAGCCAGGCTTCCTGATGTTTCCCCAGCAGTTCAGTGCATTTTGATTTCCTCCCATAAGCCCACTACTAGGAGACTTTGTGCTAGTAAATGGAAGAGGTTTTCTTGTTGGGCAGGCAAAAATCAGGTTGATCCTTTTACTGCTCCCATTTCAAAGATTCTTGAATTTCTCGCTGAATCATTTGACCAAGGAGCAGTTGCAGCTACGATCTGAGTTCAGTTAGCTGCCATTTTAAATTTCCGTATGGGAGAAATGGGTGCCAGTATCATGTCCCATAGGTTATACAAGGCTGTTCTAAGAGGTACTACCTTATTAAGACCTCTGGTAAGAGAACCTCTTCCTCCCTGGAATTTAAATTTAGTTTTGATTCTTCCTCCCTTTGAACCATCTGCTTCTTGTCCGCTCAAGTTTCTGACTTGGAAGACCCTTTTCTTGGTTGTAATTACCTCAGCTAGAAGGGTCTCAGAATTACAGGCCTTATCTATTCATCCCCCTCACTTGATTTTCCATAAAGATCAGGTTTCTCTCAGAAACAACCCCTCTTTCTTACCCAAGGTACGTTCTGAATACAATCTGAATCAATCCATAGAGCTTCCTGTGTTCTTCACCAGTCATGGAAACAAGGCAGAGTATAAGCTTCATCAATTGGATGTTCTTAGACAGTTGCATTTCTATTTACACAGGACCAAGGAATTTAGAAAATCTGATCAATTGTTCATATCCTTTGTGGACAATAAATGAGGTTGTGTGGTAGAACAACCTAAGAGTTCCTCAGTTCTTCCTTCCAGCCACAAAAAGAAGAAACTCAATAAGTAGCCTTTGCTACCATATTAGGCTGCTTGTGTTTTCAGCCACAAATTGTGACTGCTGAGGTTGATTCTACTTCCTTAAACCATTCTTTTTCCGTGATTTCTTCTGATATAGTCCCTATAGTTACTTTGGGCCAGGAGTTAGACACATCCTCTGCACCTGTTGCAGTGCCTTTGGCAGGCAACAGACAGGATCAGTATTTGGTCAACTGGTGGCCTTCAATAGGGCTCCACAGCACCCCCCACATAACCTGGTGCCCCCATCCTGGCATATCTACATCATCCAGATTACTAGAAAAGTGCCCCTGCTAGAGCGGCAACCTAGGCGGCCGCCTAGTTGGCCTATGCTTAAGGCTGGCTATGGCAACAGAGAATCGAATATATATCTCTGTCTAGCCAGATGGCTATGCCTATCCCTAGGAATTGTTTTCTGACAAAATTAGGTATGCTTATTCAGAAATTTATGTTAAAAAGAAGCACAAACTTGACATATATCTTCTCCTGTCACAGTCACATTGGATAGGAGTGATTTATTGGGCTTATCTCAGGGTTTTGTTTAGGCTCTTGACTCTTCCAGTCATTCTGTTTTTGCTAAGAGAAAATGTGATTTTTTTTTTATTTTTGAAGAGGTTCATGAATTTGAACCATAAAATGATTGTGAAGGGACAGATTCTATTTTATCTCCCCACATTTCTAATTCAGATTCTGAGGACAGTATGGCTTCAGCCAGTCTCTTTGAAGGATTCTTTTTTTCTGAAACCTGTTCCAGAATGAATTTGCTGTTTCATTGAGAACATAATGACATCCCTCATTTCCTAAAGAAATATGATTTATTGCATCTGGATTTTCTGAACCTATTCCAAATGCTCCTGTCCTTTCAGTACTGAAGGATGTTTTTGTCACATCTTTAACTTGCCTGACAGTGAGCTTTCTACCCCCAAAAAAGCTGATAGATTGTATAAAGTTCCTCAGCCTTATACATTTTTATATATTCATCAAAGATAAGATTCAACAGCTATTGTCCCAGTAAACACAGCTGCTGCTGCTGCTTAACATCTAGTTAATATCATTGTCTGTCCTTCTGACAAGAATGGAAAAACTTGATAGATCTGAGGAAGAAGGAGTATTCTTCTGCAACACAGATGACAGTTTTAATTTCTCACTTCTTTTCAAGGTATTTAACCTCATCCATCAAACAAAAATCTTCTTTTCCTTCCTGTACTTCAGAAGCATTCCCTCTACCTCAGCAAGGAGAAGGCTTTTATTCAGGAGAAAATTCATGGAAACCGGTTCTGGAGATTTTCTTTTTAAAGCTTGTAATAGTGCCCAAGTGCAACATGTTATCCCTTCACAATGTGTTATTATTTATTCCTCATTTGAGTTTTCTGGTGACATTAGATTTAAAATGTGCATATCATATCCCTATAGATTCCGGACTTTCAGTTCTCTACATTACCCTTTGGTCAACCAACTTCTGCAAGGGTATTCACAAAATGTTAAGCTCCTGTGATAACCTATTGCAGGCAGCAAGATATTCACATTTTACAAACTGTCAGGAATCTTTCATCGGAGTAAGGAATCGCCTACACAGACAAGGGTTCCAGGGGAACAAACAAAAGTCTTGTTTGAATTTTTCCTCACAGTATTGTTTTCCTGTGGTGTATCCTCTGTATCTCAGTTCAAAGAGCTTTTCTTCCACAGGAAAAAATGTAGATCTGTATCTGCATCTGTTCTTGAGTTTTTTTTCCACTCAGACTATGGTCTCTGCGAGTGATTTTCTCAGGATTTTTTGTCTCATGGTTTCTATGATTTTCATGATTCCTCTAGCAATACTGAACATAAGAAAAACCCAGTGGTGCCTACAATTGGTATGATCACAACAGTGGCATCCTTGATATTCCAGATTACAGATTTGTGTTTTTTGAAAAGGTAGATCATGTGGTGGCGATAACAAATCTATCAGAATTCAGGTATCCCATTTTCCCTTCCACATTTTGAAAATTTGGCATCTGGCTACCTGCTGACTTCCTCTGTTGTCCAGTTTTACTTCCTTTTGGATTTTTAAAGACTTTCTCCATGAGTTTCCTGGCCTCCTTCTTTCCAAGGTTTCCTATTATTCAGTATCTTTCTATAGGTTAGACAGCTGTAATGCATGACTACAAGTGATTGGTAAATCATGAAACAAATGACCGAGGGAGTTTATCCCAGCCATTGTGCTTATGTCTTAGAACTGTGTAATGCATATTTATGGAGTGAAGTTTTCACATAATGAAATGGATAGAGGTGAATGTAAATTAAATTGATGTATTCTTATACCTTATTTAATTCCAGTGATCATCATCATTGGTTACCATAGAACTATAATCTGTATAGTATAGCATGCATTTTGAATAGCAGCCTTGTTTCTCCTATGCAAACTTATTTCCAGTTCTAGTGGGAAATGAGCCTTGGAGTTATAAATGGAGGGATGATTAAATAAATAAAAACACATAGTAAATATAAGGAATGTTGTATTTCTGTGTCTACTTGTGTAGTGAATGATAATATTACTGTTGAGAGTAGTCATGGCATGAGGCCAGTGCTGACTGTCACTGCACCTCAGAGCGCTGCATGTTACCATCCAAGGTGACATTGTTATTAGTGTGAATAAGGTGATGCAGGAGCTAGACTTCAAAAAGTTTATGTTATACCAACACTGACAAAGAGCACATAGGATCTGACTAATAATTGAGACACGAATCAAGTCCAGCATGACTCAGGAACTGAGTGAGAGCAGATTAATGAAGGTGATTATTTATACAATGGCATGTATGGATTAAAAAAACAGGTTTCGTCTTCCTTTGGAATCCAGTCTAACCTATCTGTACTTGAAACTCTTGTAGTAAATGTCTGCATAGAAGCTTTAGAACTATGGCTGTTAAGTATTTCATTTGCACATTACTAATATGCAGACATCAGTATTGAAAACTATTTAATTAAACCGGGACCCTTTTCAGAATCACTCTGTTGCATTGACTATATGTGCTATAAACCCTCATTTACTTCGTAATGACGTTGCATCATTTTCTCAAAGAAGTCATTCTGCTTTCTAAAGCCCAGCTTCAGCTCACGAGGTCAGAAGTGGCAGCAGTAATAGACATATAAAGAAAGGAAGCATGCACTCATACAGACTGATAGCACATAAAATGTCTTAAAAATTCAACAAATACTGATGAACAGGTTAAGTTTGTATCTAGAATACTTTGATTCTAGGCTTTTTTCAAAGTCAGAATTTGTTTTAAAATGAGGTACTATAAGAAGCCAGCTATCAAATGCAACGTGTTATAGAGTCATGAAAATTGTCTCAGCAGGACCAGAGGACAAAAAAGCCTTAATCATGAGAGCATAGGTTTTTACAGACTGTAATGCTCACCCATCTTTGAAATGTGCCTTTCTTCACTCCACTGCATATATAACTTTGAATGTATGTCAGAGATTTAGCCAAATTCTTGACTTGCTTCAAAATTATTTTACTAATTAAGGGTAAGGAAATTTGCAACCAAGAATTTGTTCCATCTGTTAGCTTTAGGTATTTAGATACTGTGAGACATAGGTTAGTACAGCTGTGTGTTTTGGTGCCAATTTTCAAATTGCTGAGGGGATTGCTTCCTCTGTGTATGCATTTACACATTTCAGCAAATGGCACTTACTGTTACCTTTATAAAGGGTTCTGATGCTTATACCCTGAAATTAAAATTGGCTTTAGATTTTGTACATTTTTGATAAAAGAAAACACCAGATGTCAGAGCAGAATGGCGCAGAGTGATAGTGGTTCTGGTTCAGGATATCAGGAAAAATTTGTCAATAGCCATCTTTGCTACAGCACAGACAGATTTCCCTGAGGACCTTGTATGATATTGAACTTAGGAAAATAAGGAAATTATACTCCACTCTATATGAACGTCCATTTGAATCAGCTTAGTAGTACATATATCCCAAGTCCAATGTCTGAAGATGATCGAACTGGAATTTAGTTTGCATACTTCTTATTAACAACTGCCATATGTTTTTTTAAATGTATTGTAATGGAACTTTTCTCCCCAGGCCTCCGCTGCAAAAAGTCTTCTTGCCCAGTTGGACATTCTCAGTAAACAAATGTAAATAAATAAATAAATAAAATAATTATTAACCTTTTTTTAAGTTAGTGTCATCTCAGAAGTAATAGGCAATAGTGTAGCTAGGGCAGGGCAAAGGGAGCAACTACCCCAGGTACAAAGTGTTAGGGAGTACAATAAGATTGCCCATCTAATCTGTCCATCATCCCAATCGTTCTTAGTGCAATCCACCTGTTAAATAGCAGTATTGCATTTGCAGTTAAACCAGAGTGCTGTAGCAACCTTTGAGTGGTCTAAAGTGTAGCAACTACTTGCTACTTTTGTAGCAAGCAGTTTGCTACAGTTTAAAAGTAAAAGGAACATTTGTTTATTTTTTCTGTGTTCAGGGTATGAACTGTAGCAACTGTTTTCAACATTTGTAGCAAGCAGTTTACTACAATTAAACAGAAAAAGATTTTTTCACTTTCTGAGGAAGGAGGGATAGGGACAGGTACCTGATTGGAGACTTTTTTTTTAAATTTATCTTCCATTGAAGAGCTGGGGCAAGAGAGAATGGCACTGTGCCAGTACAAGAATTGGAGCTTTGTTATTTTTTGTAGAGGGACAAGCCCCCATCCACCTCCACATACCTTCTGCTACTAATATATACCAATTCTAAAATCACACAGCAGCAGGGAAAGAGAAAATTCCCACTCCCTGCTGTACAAAGATATCCTGTCAAATAATGCTGACATTCTGCGATGAGTAATTTTTGATTGCTTATGCTGGTATTCAGAACAGTTGATATTCGAAACATTCAGCGAGCTGCCTTGAAACCCTACATATAGATAGATAGATATAGATATATTATGGGAGCACTTTTATGGGTTTAACAGTCTCTGGGGATAAGACAAATGCCCCTACCCCAGGGATTGTGCAGTCTCAGAATTCGTATATATAATTAGCAGTCACTACCCCACATGGGGGGGGGGGTGTGCAGTGCACCTTGCCTCCACCTTGCAAAAAACAGTTGGTAGTAGATCCACTTTTTATTGATTATTTATTTATTGGCATTTGATTACCAGGAAAGTCCAACTGGATGGGTGCTCATTTTCAGCAGAGGCCTGGAGAGAAAAGTACTGAAGTATTACAAAAATACAAAAAAAAAAAACAGTCATTTTTGCAATTTTCAAAAATAATACAAAACATCTACAGTTTAAATAATTAGACATAATGTGAATACCCTGGTTAAGAATAGATACAGTTTATCTGACAACAATTTAATATTTAGAGAAAGTTTAGCCAGAGAGAAATTAAAGGTAAGTTAGTGCAATATGAAGTGAGAGGAAAAGAATAGGATCATGGCATAATTAGATCGATAATCAGGGAAAGAAATTGATTGGACTAAGGAAATGGGTGAAGAAAGGAGAGTAAGGAGGTGTGAGTTATGAGTAGGCACTTGTTCATATTTAGGGATATAGCTTATCCTGGTGTTTTGCAAGAGCAGAGTCAGATTTTGACAAGGAAGTCTTTCAGAATGGTTGAAAATGACTGGTGGAAGGGTATTGACCTGCTGGATACAGGCAAGATGTTCTAGGCCTTAGCAACATGGTATGAGTACAGACAATGCCCAGCAGATTTGAAAGGCTTGTGGAGAGAGGAGTTTTTGGTCAGTGGATCATAATGACTGAGTGAGACATGGTTATATAGAATGGTATTTAGTATTTGGAGAAGATGGATGCTGAATAATTTTATAGGTGGTATGAAGCTGTGTATGTTAGTTGATGGGGCAGTTCTAAGCCATGTTGGGTATAGAATAGGAATTCTTCCTGCATTAGATAGTTTAGCAATTGTTTTTGAATTCATTTTTCAAATATTTTTGAGGGGAGAATAATATTGACATAGGTATAAGGATAGCAATGTCTGTTGAATTTCCTCCTTTGCACATTGCGATAATATGTCTTTTTTTTCTAGAGAAAGGGAATGTGGGATCCCTGGATTGACCTCTTTATAAGGATTGAGACAGGATAGGCAGTGCTTTTTGCTGCTGTTTTAAGATACTCGTTTGGAAGGTCATCAGCTGAAGTAGACCATGGTTTGAGTTTGTTTAAGAGAATTTTTATATATGATGTGGGACTGGGTTTAAAGATGAAAGTGGGTGTGGCAATATGTGGTTGTTGGATGGGTTGGGATTAGATGCCAGGGAATCCTTGTTTAGGGAACACTATACTATATATGAAATAAGGGACAAATTCTATTGCAGTTTCGAATGGTGCATTATTGGGAGAGGCATGAGAGTTGAATTTTTGTCCAGGATGTAAGATTTCTTTAACGGCTGACCTAAACTTTGTAGAGTTGCATTTACTATTGTTCTGAATGTTGTTATAGTATAATGTTTTTCCATCATTTATGTTTTTTTTAATATGGTTGCAGAGCATTCTGTTGTTTAAGAGATGTTGTAGTGTTTTATATTTTTCCTAGCCTTTCCAAGTCTTTTTTTTTTCTGTCCTGCTTTAGCATTCTTCCCTTTTGGATAGGCAAGTTGCATTATTTGTTTTAAGTCTCTTACATCTAGAAAGTGCAAGCCTATTTAAGATATTTAGGAAAATTTTATTGAATTCATTTACAGCATCAAGTAGAGGAGGATTTTTAGGACATTCCAGTTAATAGGTAATAGGGTAGTAATACATATTTCTGGCTAAACTTGGACAGGTTGCATGTTGTTTTATAAACATGCTGTTTAAATGGATAGTTATGTGAAGCCATATAGATGTAGGGGAGTTAGACGTTACGTCCAACGAATTGATATTGGTATCACCTAGTAGTATAGTTCCTTGTGGAATTATTATGGATATCCAATGTAGGATATCTACCATTGCAGCTATATTGTTGCCAGGAGAGATGTAAAGGACAGTAATACATATTTGTTTATGTGTGTTTATTTTCAGAAAAGTAATAGGAAGTTATACTGAAATGAATTTTAATATTGGTTTGTTGTAGGTGAAATGTGGTAGTTGGGGAAATATTAAAGGATGTCTACCACCTTTCATCTTTATACAGTCATTATGGATGATGTTATAGTTGGGTGGTGTAATTTTAGAGTCGTTTATGCTGGGTTTAAGCCAAGTTTCATAGATAAGTAGATACATGTATGCACCATTTTTAAGATGGGCTAGTGTATTTGGGTGGTCGTTCTGTCATGTGTTGACAACTTGATTGTTGAGTTGATCAAGTACACCCCACTGATCAGACTATAGCTGCTAAAGGATACTTTCCTTCTATGTAAACATGCTGACCACAGTCAAATGTATGCTGCAGGGGGCCTATGTCAGTCTATATTTTACATTAACAAGAAACCATTCATATACTTTATCTTTTCCTGCTGATGATGACTTCCGTTTCCCCAGCAACAGATTCCACTTAATCTTGTGGATCCCTAAGCATTCCTAGGTAAGTCAAGTCATATAATGACTCCACAGCATCCATTTTATGTCCTGGGACCTCCGTTTAGTGGGCCATACTTACAATGACTTTTGACAGTAGTCACTCAGAGACCATCCTTTAAGATACCTGAACGACTGCGGTAATCATACAGTTATGGTCATTTGAATAAGGTGCCACAAGTTTCAGCTTCAGCAAGAGTTTTTTTTTTTTTTTTTTTTTTTTTTTTATGTTTTTTGTTGAGTGCAGTAGCAAATTAAGTGTACATTGGGCCCTGGGCAGTTTTTAAACCATGAATCCCCCATACACATACTTTTTTATTTATTTTTTATGATCAAGCATAAACATATATGTTCTTTTGAATTCACCATCTATGATTGTTTTAAAAGAATATTTGAACTGCTGTTTATTGTACACCACCAGTGTTCATAGTTGTCAGTTACAGCCACTTCACTGTTTGTACACTTAAAATGCAGTACATGGAATTCTGTGATTACTACCCAAAAATGGAAAAAATCAAACTTGTCAAGCACCTTTCTAATGTCAAAGAATGTTTAACAAAATTTTGTTAATCACTCCAAACACTACTAAGATCAGGTGTCATGCTAGTTGTAACAGCTAACAATGCTGGCTGTCAAAGTATAGCAGCTGAAGGTAAAACACCTTTAAAAGCTATTATATACTTTACTCTGCCATACTAATTAAACAAAAAGTATGGCAAAATAAAGTATCTAACAGCTTTTAATGCTGTTTGTTTTTCAGATGGACACATTGTTTCTACTTGCTGTCTGACAGTGTTTAACAATGCAGTGTTTTACCAGTTTCCAGAGGTTTTGAAAGCCTGTAAAAGATTTTATGTTCCTGCATTTTTTTCTGTAATTGGTAGCACATAGAAAAGATAAAACTGCATGTTGTACAAAGAATAATCAGATCTCAAAGATCATATTATGTGTTCTTAGTGTGGATGCCAAGATATACCTCTCCAGCTTTGTTCTCAAGGTGAACTATTAGCATTCACTTGTTGGACACATAAGTGTGTTATCATAATCCTCTGTGTTTGACTCTCATAAAAAATGTCCACAGTAAAGTATTGCAAGTTGCTTTACACAAATGCACAGTAGTGCTGCAAAGCCAAATTAATGACTACTTAACTTGATCATGACAGCAGGGTCACCCATCAATTATAACTCCATTGCCGACTGTATACACCTCAGATATCTTATTTTTGTAAAATAAATAGGTATGAACACAGTACTTAATGTATTCCAACTTTGTTTCAATGCAAAATCATAGTAACACAGATATACCAACTAAGTTCATGCAAATGCACTGTAGTCCCACAGAGCTAGGTTTAAGCTGAAAAAAATCATAGTAGCTTAAGTTGCTGTCATCCACAAGCAGAACCCACAGTCACCCAGCAGTTGTAGCCACTTTGCTGTGTGTACACTTTATGTGGTTGACACAAATATCATACCTGTTAACCTCTTAGCAGAAGAATCAGGAGCA
>NC_056733.1:1867916002-1867978502 GCF_019279795.1 Protopterus annectens
GACACACATATATGCAGTTGTTTATCTAGTTCAGACATACAAAACTTTCATCCTAATATTCACACATACATGCATTCATACACTTGTTATTAGCATGCTGACATACACAGTCACACAGATGCAGTTGTAATCTCTGCAGTCATTCTTACACATAAAGTTTTCATCTGTTTATTCACACTCATGCACAATTCACAAACTTCTGTACACTGATTAAGACATACACACACACACACACACACACACACACACACACACACACACACACACACACACACACACACAGATGCACACACACTTGTAATGTTAGCTTTGATGCTCTTAAAACAAGATTGTAATTTTACCATTCACAGATGTGCAGGTATACACTTTTCTCATTTCATCACTCATGTGCATATAGTTGTATGAAATACATACATTTGTACTGTATCTTAGGTTTCTTGCAGGCACACGTGCTTGTATACACACATACACACACACACACACACACACACACACACACACACACACACACACACACATATGTATTTATGGTATGCTGGAACAACAAATGTAAAAAGTAGGTGTGTGTGTGTGTGTGTGTGTGTATGTCTGTCTTTGTATTTATATATGCATACATGCACACACACATATGTATATGTATGTATGTACAAATGTATGTATATGTATATATAAATACAGACACACACACGTGTGTGTGTGTGTGTGTGTGTGTGTGTGTGTGTGTGTGTGTGTGTGTGTGTGTGTGTGTGTGTGTGTGTGTGTGTGTGTGTGTGTGTGTCTGTGTGTGTATATATATATATATATATATATATATATATATATATATAGATATAGATATATATATATATATATATATATATATATATATATATATATATATATGTGTGTGTGTGTGTGTGTGGGTCTATATTAGAACACCGAACTTTCAAAATTTAGAGTGTTCTAATATTGAACCATATTAATCGAAAATTTAAAACATCGAACGTACAGAACAGCAAATTTTTTCCTAGGGAAAAAATTTGCTGTTCCAAAACACATACACACAACACAATCACACCAAACAAACAGCAATCCACACACATATACCTAAACTCTTACACCTAACCCTACACTAAACTATACATACACCACTAACTATCCACTTACCTTAACCGAAACCCCAACCCTAAGGTCCGTCACTATCATACAGTCACCTCGCCCACGCCCTAACCCTAACTCACCTACCCCGTCCTAACCCTCATGTCCACTCAATCGCACACTTACCTGACCAGCGCCCTAACCCTAACTCACCTAACCCACCCTAACCCTCACGTCCACACAATCGATAACTTACCTGAACCTGACCTGTAACTTTCCACCACAGCTCTGAAGCAACAGAAACGGACAACCAAATTATTTCCCTAGGAAAAAATTTGTTTTTCTGTTTCTTCGATATTTTCAGCGTTCGCTGAAAATGGGTCGATATTAGAACACTCAAAATTTTGAAAGTTCGGTGTTCTAATATAGATCCTATATATGTACATGCAGATATAAATACAGACACACATACACACTTTTCATCCAAAAATTTACACTCAGTCATATCTTTTCATTTCAGTGTTTGTACAAACATGCAGATATATCCTGTTATGTCAGTTATAAACAGTCTATGAATACTGAACAATTAATAGGAAGCAATAGTGGGGCAGATTGTTGTCCCATAACCCATTCCTATAGGTGCTGTGCAAACTGCAGTAAATGAAGAAACCTTCTAAGGTATGACCTCAGTTACATAGATCATTGGACATGCCTTTCTACTTTTTCTTTCAGAATTTATCTTTAACACTCAAACCTTCCTCCTTCAGGCTAGCACTCAGTAGAATGACAGCCAAGGTCAATGACGGCCTGTGGATTACAAGGCCACAGTGAATTTTACTGTTTGCTTGACCCTTAAAAGACTTCTCCTCTTAAATCTACATTCAGTACCACTGCTTCTCCTGTCCTTTCTCTGTTTTCTGCACTTTTTTTTTTGCTTATTCGAAGTATGTGTCATCCTGCATACTGATGACCTTTTGTTATTCATGTGCTGTCCTTGTGCTTTGGGCACTCTGTTTGTGTGACTTGCAAGCATTAGATAGAAAATATTCCAACTGGGTCTTGTTGGCAACAAAATACGTACAAATCACAAAGGCTTGATGTTTGCATTGTGGATTAATTTTAGGCACTCCACTAGAAAAAATAAAATTAAAGCCAAAGATCCAAAACACTAGCGGTCCACCTGCCTACTTTTTCCTGTTTTCTCCTGGTAAACATTTTCTGGAGCATAATACGGAAATTTAAGTATTGTACATTATGCATACATATGCATTTTAAGTTTATTATCAATAAATTCAAAAGTCATAAACTTAACTTGGAAACCAAAATGGTGTGTCATTTAGTCAAATCAATAGAAGTGTAACAAATTTTGTGCATCGCTATTCGTGTTATTTATATTATTATTAATTGGTTGATTCCTTGTACTTAATTTTCTTCTGTACATCAGTAATGAAGCTTGTATTTTATGTACAAGCTTTGTAAAAATTACAGCTAGTGGGTCAGTTGTCTAGAAAGGGCCATTTTTCAGTGAGATTTACTCTATAAAGGCTTTGAACTAGTTGTGTGTATGTTTGTGTGTGTGTGTGTGTGTGTGTGTGTGTGTGTGTGTGTGTGTGTGTTTGTGCTGGCAAAGGCTGACCTTGGCCTCCACAGGTTGCAAGCAATGAATGAAAGGAAGAGGCAGTTGTTTGTGAGACATACTTAGCTAAGGTCCTTGGTATCTATCCCTGTTTTTTCAGAAAGCCTGTAGGTCACATCATGCAGTACACTGTTATGCTTCATTCTCTCCG
The DNA here is from genome assembly GCF_019279795.1 of Protopterus annectens. Lineage (NCBI taxonomy): Eukaryota > Metazoa > Chordata > Ceratodontiformes > Protopteridae > Protopterus > Protopterus annectens. The sequence goes on from NC_056733.1 coordinate 1,867,918,867, forward strand.
TGCCCACTAAACTTGAGAAGATTTCACTGTAAATGTTTCTGTTGTGAGATTTTATGCAAAGCTGACATTCTTGGAAGCTATATCAGCTGTAAGGGTAAAGATAGAAACTTCCTATCCACACTAAGAACATATGTAAAATCAAGTTTTCAACCATCCACTCCCATTTGCATGATTTTTAAAAATAAACAGTGCAAAATTTGATAGATCTAATGTCATATGATCGCAAGACCATATGATAGATTTGCAAAAGATCAATTCTCAGAACATCGAATGGCTTCTTTTCTGAAAGCTGACAAATCAAGCAAGCCTACCATGCACCCCTGTGCATATCATGTGTACCAACTCTGAGATCTCTCCACAGTGGGGAAAAGGCAAATACTCATCTCCAAAAAAATACCAGCATCTGGAAGAGAAGCTGGTTTGATGCTGTGGGAATTGATCTTTTGTGATTCAGTCATATGGTTTTAAGATCATATGACATAGACCCAAAACTAGACATTTGTTTTGCTTTCAAACAATGAAAGATGCAACTAGTATTTGCAGAGAAAACTATGCATAAATGGCCACAGTTCTATGGAACTACAGATTTTGTAAATGTACTGTGAGTTGTGTAACAAACCATTAACCATTAAACCTTGTTTTTATGCAGGAAGACAACCCCCCCCCCCCCCACCAAACCCATATACCCTATGAACCCTGGTAACTACAGTAGCGACTTTGGAGGTCACTGCATTACAGAAGGAAAATAACTTTTGTATGTGTGATGTTATCTTGGATTTCAGTAAGATACTCCCTTTGATAGCTTTGCACCACTGTGTCTGTCTGTTTGGGACAAGTAACTGCCCTAGTCACATTATCTATAAAATAATGCATGGTCTTATGTTCATAATGAAATTTTGTATAGAACAACTTGTCAGCTGCTAATGCATAGCTCTCAAAGAAGGAGCACTGAGGAATACTTACAAAAAATTCCCTTGCGAGCAACCATTTTTATATTTTATAACTCATTAATGAGTTCTCAGTATATCAGGAGCTATGAACCTAAAAAACAATCTTGATGTGATGTTTGTGAGCCAGAGACTTCTAATGTTTGCTATACTTAAAAGAAAAAAATAGAAATATTTTTTTCATACAGAAAGAATAACTCATTGCCATGGATACAGGTGATGTAGTATTCCCTGAAGGTGCTGGCAACATAAAACTAAACTAAAACATCCAGCTTGTACATACATGGCATAAGGTGAACTAGAAACATACAATGGTGTTACAGTTCTTGGATTACAGTGTAAGCAATAGCCCAATTTGAGTTTCATACCCTCCACAGTATGTTATATAACAAGTAAACCCTTAAAGAAAAGTTCAAGGAATGTTTCTTATGAGAAATAATGTCCCTGACATGTTAAGAGGTTATGTGGCATACATTTTATACATACATTAATTTATTGATTGATTGGTTGATTGATTGATTGATTGATTGACATTAGTTTACTGAGAGAGTCTGACTGGATAATTTTATCTGTTTTTAGCAGAGGCCTGAGGAGGAAAACTCCATAAATAAAAGAACAGAAAATTCGTGCACATGGGTGAAAATTGGCATCATATTACAACATACTGTAAATAAAGATTAATACAGTACAGATATGATGTGTAGAATAATACACATATACCATCATTATAACAAGATAAATACAATATTGTGTCGCATTAAAATGTGTTGACATTTTATAAATGCAAGAGCTTATTACTCACTCATAAAGCAAATGTCAAAGTGAAACATTCAAACAGTGGATAAGGAGGAAGTGAGGAAGATAAGGGAGAGTAAGAAAAAAAGTGTTTTTAAAAGTTAATAAGTGGGTAGATATGGGAGGTAAGAGAATAATGAGTAAAGGCAAGTTTAAGAGTAAGACACTCAAAAATGAGGAAAAGGGGAGACAGGACATGCATATGTATTAGAGGAGAAGGAGCTGCAAGCGTAGCTAGAAGAGCAGCAAGTGCAAAGCCAGGAGTCAGAGAGAAATTCTTTTAATTGCACTTTAAATAAATAAATGAATGTTATATATCACCATGATTGGTGCAGGGATCACGTTCCAGACTTTTATTCCACGGTGTGAGCACAGACTTTGACCACAGTTTTTGTAAGGCTTAAGTAGATTTTTGACAGAAGATTGAAGGTGACAATTTAGGAGGTAGTGGTTGGAGAATTGTACTTAAAGCTGGGCAGGAAGTAGCACTAAGTATAATTCTGTGTGTCAAGAGAAGTTGGGTGTAATTTAATGTGCGGGATAATTCTAGTCAATTTAGAGTTTTTAGTGCAGAACAGTGATGTGTTCTGTGACCTATATGAGCTGCAAATCTTGCTACCTTGCTGTAACACTGTTCTTATTAAGATTTTAGGGTGACCTGAAGGTTAGTCAAGATGGAAGGTCCTATTAATAGAGAGGGGAGTAAGGTTTGTTGTGGAAAGAGAAACTTTGGTGGATGCGGTAAGGAATTGTTTGGCTCTGTAGCATTCCTATTGTTTGTGAGTTTTTTTTTATTGCTGTGTACGTGGAGGTCATATTTGAGGTTGTCATCCTTTGTAACCCCCAGTTTTGTGTGGGACACTACTTCAACTAGCATATTGTTTAGGGGTGTGAATTTAACTTTATTTTTCTTACAGGTAAGTGATTTGGGGAAAAATAAAAAGAGATTGGTTTTCTTTGGATTAAAAAGGAATTAGTGGTTACAAAGCCAGATTTCAGTAGAGTTAAAGGCATTTTGTGTAACCCTTTTTTTAAATTTTCTAATTTGTCCAAGAGGCAGATAAAGGTGGTATTATCATACTGTAGAAGAGATGCTTGTTTTATAGAAGTATGAAGATTGTTTATAAATATATTAAATAGAAGTGGACCAAGGATAGAGCCTTGTGTTATACCTGTAATGATGGGTATTAAGGGAAAGGGTAGAATCCCATTTGACTGCCTAGTAGCGTTCTGACAAGTAATAATTAAATCACTGAAGAGTAGGTTGTGAGATACCTGTTGTGGACAGTTGTAATAGGAGTATTTTTTATTTTTATGAGACACAATAATGAACTTTTGATAAGTCAAGAAATAAGGAAGATAACAAGTTTAGATCTATCCCTGACTTTTATTTATTTTTTTCTGTAAATGTTAGTAGGGTAGGTTTTGTGCTATGGCAGATCTAAAACCATGCTATCGGTTAGTAACTGTTCTTTTCAGAATTTATCCCGTTAGCAGTAAACCCTAAAGTAAAGCCCAGGGGATTTACCCACTCACAGAATTACACTGGATGTGTATAAATTCCTGTAGAATGCACCACCCTGTCATTTAGTTAAAGTAACATAAAGATTATTGTTTTACAAGAGTACTTGTGTAAGAAAAAAACTAAGAAACTAAGTGGATATGACTCTTGGCAGACTAAATATGCTGAGGTTCGGTGTAGCCATAAGACAATTCCTGTGAGCTGCATCGAACCCAAATGGCTGCAGCGGCACTTTGCCGTGGTGCAATATGGCTGAAAAGCCGCTGCAGCTGTAATCTATGTACGGGCAGAGACAGCCGTACCGGATGTGTAACACATTCCTTATTTACATTCAAGGAATGCATTTATTTAAGTATTTATTTATTATGTTGTCAGACTGACAACAAAATTAATAAATAAGTAAATAAATGCATTCCTTGAATGCAAATATGGAATGTATTACACATCCGGTACGGCTGTCTCTGCCCGTACATAGATTACAGCTGCAGAGGCTAGGCTTTTCAGCCATATTGCACTATGGCAAAGTGCCGCTGCAGCCATTTGGGTTCGGCGATGCAGCTCTCAGGGAATTGTCTTGCGGGCTACACGCCGGAACCCTATGCTGAGACTTCCTGTATTGCTGTGCAACTGTCTTGTAGCAGATGGATATGTTTATTAAAAAGTGGACAAATATGAAAGTTTGCAACCCAACATTGACCAAGGCAGGATTCTGTGATGTCCTGGTGTTGGTAGTAGAAAGAATGGAAGCTCAGTGCCTGCACATATAGAGGGGCCATAACTGGGTGGATAGCCACTGTAACATGACAGTTATAACAATCCATCTAAAATCGAAAAAAAGTCCTCTTAATATATACAGAAAAGTGGTTGTAGGGATCATTACAGTCACTGTGGTACCCATATCTGAGGAGTGGGAATACTATATATGTCTTGCAAATTACTGTTCAGGGTTCTAGAAAGATAGTAAGCGTAGAAGGTGTGCATCCATTTGTAGTTGCATGCAACACCTGTGACTTAGTACAGTTACTGTTACGATGTATTTGTTAGTACAGCACATACATCATCAGCAGCTAAGCTTTATTCCATTTGGAGTTACGGATGAATATTTTTTTCAGCAGACTCATGCTAAATTACTTCCCTACTCTATTTTGTCACATTTGGATTGTCTGGTGAAACAGCAAAATGGAATCCATCTGTATGCAGCATACGTGACAAGTGTTTTGGAAACAATTCTAGCTAGTAGGCAGTCAGCCAGGAGCTTAACTTGGAGTATCTCAGTGAGAACCATTCTTATGAGGGAGAGCAGTTTTAAAAAAAGCCAGTGGTACTCATGCCAGATGAAGACCAGGGAACAGACAGCAGTTTGGCTTAAAAGTGGGGACCTGGTATATCCTGTCTTAGTGCTGGCAGAAGTGGGCAAGAGAATTACTTCAGTGCAATCTGAATTATTGAGGGCAACTAGAAAGTGAGCTGTCTTGGGGTATGCATCAACATAGGACTTGCCTCTCTTCACTGATTGGCAATAATGGGGGAGTTAATCTAGAATATGATGAAGAGAGATGAGTTGGAAAGAAAGAGCTGGAAGCTGAGCCTGAGAAAGCACCATCTTAAAAACCTAAAACTGTCAGAAAAAAATAACAAGCAGCAGTTACAAATGAAAATTATCTGCATTTGTTTGCATAATTGCTCTTAATTCCTCTTGTAAATATAGGTAGCTGTTTAACAGTGAAGAAGAGAAAGCAAGAAGCCAAATTGGAACAAACAGCCTCACAAGAAAAAAAGGCAAATCAGTGCACCCTCAGGTTTTAGTGATTAAATTACAGCTGAGGTTCTCATTAGGGTGAAATAAGCAAACAAACCAGAAGCTAAGTGCTGGCTCTTCTATCTCATTTCTGTATATTTTAATACTGCATGACAAAGCACAATTGCTTGTTTCTGGTCTGACAGCAGAAATGGTATTATCAGGCAGTTTTTTTAGCACAGTGTTTCAGCTTATACCACTGGGGTGAACTAGCTTCCAAAATTAATATATTTACAATTTGCATTCACAATGACCGACTAATCTTTGAGTTACTTTCACTATGGTGTTATTTATAATGCCTGCTTAATTGCTTGTTTCCAAATGATCCTAATTTGAGCAACTTAATTATCTTGTTGTTTTAAGTATTTTCTTTTTAATAATTGGTCTCTATCATGAAGCATTAAAACAACTTACATTAAGTTGCTTATACAATGTTGTCTGGACAGGGACCGTGCTGAATCTACTGCTGATCCAGCATTGGCTGGTGCAGATGAATGTGGTTATGTCATAAGGTCAGTCCTCTGGATAAGTCATTAAATGAAGCATTAAGTGAAACTGCATTTTGCCCATATCTCCTGGTTGTTCAGGTGGAAATTAAAAACCCCATGTCATTTTCTGAAAAGGGTAAGGATTTACAACACTAGTCCAGCTAATATAGACTGTCAGCCCATCACTAAGCAGTGATTCTGTGTGGGATGATGCTGGGAGGCTAATGACAGTTTTTGTTCCTGTCAGTATTTTGCTATAGCATACATTCCTTATGTTTGTAAAATAATATGATGTGCTATGCATTCTTTGCAATGATTCATGCAGTGCAGTGCCAAATGGAACTGGATCTAAGTGCTTTCAGCACAATAATATAAATCAAACAAAACAGCACCATTTTCTGGCTAATACCACCCTCTGTATCATTAATGCTGTGCTCCAAACAATAATTATTTTTTTTTATTTCACGAAGTAATAAATTTTGCACCATAAATGTAATGGGATCATTAGAACAACAAGCTATGATCCTGTAATCGTCATTATAAAACTCATTGCTGTATCAAAGTACTGTTCACATTCAGAGGATAACCCTAGATCTGTACCTGACAGACTCAACATCAGTTTGCCATCAGTGTACTTTTGTGTCTATCTTATATTTCGTTTCTGGATTTGAGCTGCACAAATTCAGTGACATAGCTCAGGTGACAGTGGACCATTTTCCCTTTATTTACTCATTGCCTGTCAGTTAGTCATCAGAATCTTTTTTTTTGCTTTTGTTTGTATATCAGCAGAATTAGTACTGTGATGTCTAGTCAGTTTGCATTTGTATCTGTATCTATGGCAGTGAGTGTGTGTGTCTTAGTGCACGTGTGTATGTGTGTGTGTGTGTGTGTGTGTGTGTGTGTGTGTGTGTGTGTGTGTGTGTGTGTGTGTGACCGGTCTGAGTGATTGCTCTATTCTGTTTGTCTATCTGTGTATGTCTTATTTGTGTCCCTGTATGGTGTTGGGTATGCATCTGTGCTACTTAATTACACAAGGTGCTACAGAAATTAGCTGAGCAGTTGTCAAATTGCTAAGCTGAGAGATTCATAGTCATGCAAGTCTTATTCAATGCAATCCTCGGGCATGCATTGTGTGAATGGCTGTGAATCACATTAAATCCCTGAAGCATAACTTGCCCTTCCTGAAGAGAAGAATATTTTTGAATCCATTTCAAGAGCACATAAGAAATTAAAGGTATGATTGGAGTCATAATGCTTTGTAATACAGGGGGTATTGTGGCTGTTTAGAGATGTAAAACACTTCAAGCTGCTGCACAAGTAGCAGCCAAAAGTGAAAGAAATTCACTTTTAATCAACCAACAGCTTTACAAGCTGTTACAACACATTTGTGTTTCCATGTTTTCTTGCTTGCTTAGTAACTTAGCTCAGATAGTTTTCCCATCCTTGTACATGCTGGATTACTGCAGGTCTTACATAACCAGAAGCTTATTTCTCCCCACCTCATAATAATTTTCTTCTGCCTGTTCTTGAATTCCACTATTTTTGTTTTGTCTACCACTCAGTCTTAAGTTGGGCTGTGTTAATTACCTACCACTCTTTCTGTATAATAATACAACCACCTATGTTCTGCTTGTTTTCAATTTCTTTCTCCTTGCTCTTATACATTATTTATTTTAGCCTTTTGGAAACAGAGACTACCAATAAGGCGTATACAACTATCTTTCTGTTCCAGCCTGTCACTGTCTTTCAAGGTTGTATTGTAAAATCTGTAGTTTCTTTTTTGTATTCTATTACAGCCTGTGCACCATTTTTGTTGTCCTTTCTCTAAGCTGTACCCGTGCCATTTGTGTTTTTATCAAAATGAAGTCCCTAGAATTATATCTGCTATCCTACACAGATTCTGTTTGTGTATGCAGGTCTAATAAACATTTTTTTTTCTATTTCTGATGACTCTTTCTCTGCCTTCAGTATTCGATCAACCTTCCTTGTTGCTTGCCTCACATAATGATTGAATTTCTTTCAGTTATCAGATATGACTGTTACCCCAACTCACCTTCTTTGTATTTGTTGCTACTTGTCCCTGTCTACATGTGTATACTTTCCCTTTCCCAATGCATTTTTGCATTGAATATAATCTGATAGATGTTAGATCTTTCCTTCAGAATTTTTCAGACCTCCTCTTCTCCTTTGAGTACTTTCCTGTTCTCTTGTGTTACTGCAGAAGCTGTAAAATGTGTGTGTGTGTGTGTGTTTTCTTCCAGACCATCAGCTATTTTGTTTTTAGTCATTGATTTTTTTAAAAGGGCCAGTATGTGATAAGGTGTTTGTCATAAGTAGTAGAAATATTTTATGTGAAATGATCCATGTAAATACATAATGTCACCTTCCCATTTTAATGTCCAGTATAAAGTAAAGATTCAATTTCTTGAGCTGTAACTCCCTCTGTTCTAGATTGGGATTGAAAAGGTCCCATTGATCAGCTCATGTATCTGGTTAACACATAAATAAATAAATAAATAAAAACTGTTTCATTATTGTGTTGCTTCTTGTTCAGGTTGTGGCTGAAAAGGGTCTTTTAACAAGCCCTCTTATCATCTTATTAAATAAAAAAGCAAGCTCTAATAATAACGGCATTTATAAAAAATGGTCTACATTAACCCTTCCAGAGCTATGAACCATTAGATGAGACTCACATGTCATGCCTATCCCTGTTGTGCACAGCATGAAGTTGGAATGGAGTATGTACTTGATTTGCACTTAAGTTGTTGCTCAAATTCACATGGCAGGGCAATTCTTAGATGGCTTATACCTGTTTGTAACAGGCTTATGGCCAAGTTTATAGGAAAGTCTTCAAAGTCTGCATTAAAGCCAATTACTCACTAAAAAAGGGTAGATATGGTGAGTGAAACTCTTAGATGAGACTCACTTTTGCTGAGGCACCAAAAGTCAAATTCATTCACTTATCTAGGAAGGGAGTTAAATACTTCAACTATCAAAAGGGAGTGAGGAAGAATTTGAGCAATTGATCACGTTGTTTAGCACCAAAATAAACATACCAGATACTTCTCCAGTAAATGTGCAACAGAAAGTTCTTAAAAGCTTACACAAACATGAATATTAAAACAAGTGGGTGACAAAACGTATCATACTAAATTCCAAAAGCAAGTTTCAGATCGTTAAGCACTGTCCTAAAAGTAACTGTCTATACAGCCATTGATTATCAGTTGATATTATCAGTCATTCCAGATAAATATGTTGTCAAATCATATTTTAGATGAAACAACTAAAATGATTTTACTTATCCTAAAATTGCAATAAGTCAATACAAAATGCTGTTAAAATAATATGATGTAAAAGAAAGCCTTTTATCACTCACTGGATAGCCAACTGGCTCAATAATAGGACTCAGGAGGTCAAAATAAGTGAGACCATCTCCACCAAGAGGCCAGTCACTAGCACAGTCCCTCGGGGCTCAGTACTGGGCCCACTCCTTTTTGGCATCTATATCTCTGAATTGGATGCAAATGCTGAAGGTTTATGGGTGACTAACTTTGCAGATGATTGCAAGCTGGTGGTTATAATTGACTCCACTGCAGACACTAGCATTCTTCAAGAAGGCCTGTCTCTGAATAACACATGATGCCAAAGCCATGGTCTTAACCATAGTGCTAAGAAAAGCATAATTGTGCCCTTTGGAGAGTTAACCATCTTGGCTAATTACCATGTTGATAATATACCCCTAAGACTCAATCCAGTGATCAGGGATCTGGGTACACATGTAAACAGTAGCCTTACCTTTGACCACCACGTGGCTACAGTTGTGAGGAAATCCTTTTCTGTTGCACAGCTTATAAGTAAGGGCATGGCATCTGGGTCAAATGAGGTCATTATAAAACTATACTCTGAATTTATCAGACCAGTCGTAGAGTACAACTCTCCTTTCGTACATACTTGGCCAGGCATATGCAGCAACTATAGCAACCTTAGAGCTTCCTTACAAAAAGAATACAAGGCATAACAAACCTGTCTTGCAAAGAGCACCTTAAATCACTTTCCCTCTACCCAGTCTCCTATAGTTTGCTGAGGGGTGATCTATGCCAGGCTTACAAGGCATCCACAAACCCCACACTTGTGAATCTCCTGCATATTCATAAGACAAACAGTAGAAGAAATATAAGGTGCAGGGATCTTAGTTTTGTCTGTGACTTAAACAGAACATGCTGGAGAGATAGATATCTGTTCCACAGACTGCCATTTTATGGAACAGGCTTAAGCTGAGTTCATCTAGTATCCATTTTAAGTGCAACCTAGACCAGTGGCTAGGGATTAGGAAATTTACCCTGTGTCTAGTACCTATGTCCCTTGTGGATAGGGGTAGCTTATAAATGCCTGGCCGTCAATATCCTGTTTGGATACAGGATGTCATTATTCCTTCGGGAAAACTTGGCTGACTTTAGAACACCTTCCACCCCGTGTCATTAGCCTAGTGAGAGTCCATGAATAAAGGAGATAGTGCATAAAACAAATGATAAAATTCAGTAATTTGATCAGTGCCTAAAACAAATGATAAAATTCAGTAATTTGATCATAAATTCTAGAGAACTGGGCCACCCTGCTGCAGCCTTCAACAACCAATCAAGTAATCAAACCAAAAAGTCTCCAAGGAGCGGTCACTTGAAGAATGTTTGATACTGATGGAAATAACCAATCAGGCCCTGGAACCCAGCAGGCAGCATCATGATTTGTACCCTCAGCCTGGTACTATGACAAGAAGATGCCATGCACCAATGCTTCAGACCCAAAACACCAACAATGTCTATACTTACATCATCAGTCCAATGGAAGCACTCCAGGCAGCAATGATCCATCTTGCACTGCCAAGACTAAACCTCTACACTACACAGTAATCCCCTCTAGTGAACAATTCAGATAGATTTTCAGTGAATAAACTAGTAGGGTACAACAAAACACAAAGCTCTGGCAGTCATCTGCTGCTAAACCTGTGTCACTGCTGCATGACAGGAAGCCATCAGCACAGAGGAGGACTTTTCAAGTACCTGATTGTAACTTACAGTGAGAATCAGTAGACCACTAGGTAATCAGCTTCAGAGAGCATGAACCGTAGAATCAATATGTACTTTAAAATTGTATATAATTAAAATATGTAAATATGGACAAGTGAATTGCTGGTGATGCCAGTTATATTTTTGATATATAATTAACTGAAGGAGGGAGAGCATTCTTTTTTTGAACCAGGAAGATGACATTCAGAAGAACCCTAATAGTCAATTAGTCCCATGTTTGACAACTTTTCTGTGTATTCAGTTATAACTGTACTATTGTTTTGCATGGATGTGTTTATTTTGGCGCCATGCTAATTGCAGTTTACATTAGGTGGCAGAGTTGCATTCTTTTCATAATATTGTCTTTCTTAATGTATTTCTGCTACTGTTGCAAAATTTTTCATAATAAAGTGCAAAAGCAGGTTTCAGACCAATAAAGCAGTATCCTAATAGTAACTGTCTTTACAGCCATTGAATATCAGTCGACATTAGCAGTTATTCCAGACAAATTTGTCAAAATCATATTTTAGATGAAATAACCAATATAATAAATGGACAAATGATTTTACTTAACCTAAAATGGCAGTAAGTCATTACCAAATACTATTAAAATAATTTGATGTAAAATAAAGGAGATATCAGTTCAGCGGTGGAATCATTCCTGACTTCAGGTATGAAGACCAGGCAGCCAGGTTTTGAAGTTCATCTGGAGGTTGAACTAGTCCAGATTTTAACTGGGGGAGGTTTACATACTTTTTGAGTTTCATCCTGTAAGGTTGCATAACCTTACTACAGAGTTAGCATTTCTGAAATAAAGTATCACTACTATGAAACTGTGAACCACTGAGCTAAAATGGTGACTTGTAGTTTTCTAGAATGAAATAAAAACAAAGGGACTGCTTCAATTTCCCGGGAAGCAGTTTTTGGTTAGTGTTCACATTAGAAAGGGAGAATGATGTACAGTGACTGGAACAATGCAGATTGATTGCAATAGCTGTACACATTTTTCGTTGATGGCCTGACATTCATAAATGTTTCACTCTGCATTAGCTCTCACCATGTCTGGAACTGGTAGATCTGCCACTGTAGATGCACACAGCATTACATGAATTGTTTTCTAACTCAAATAGATGAAGTCCAGCTCTGATACAGACAGATTTTTAAAATGCATGTTGTACTTTCAGGATTGAACAACTTAATATCTGAATGTTTCATTTGCTGGACTGAACAAGGTCTGTGACCTTGCTACAGCAGGTATTTTTTTTTACTTTATATTTAGTGTAGTCCATGGCTACAGTGTTTGCAGATCAGAGGTCTGGAATAGATTGGGTCTGTGCAATAAGCCTTAGTGTTACTAGTAAACTGTATATCAACAACACCATTCTTTTCTAGGTACCTGTCAGTCATTGTGTTTCCCACACACACTGCAAAACTTATTTACATTCACTGCAGAAAATGGGTTAAACACTTTTTTTCAATCAAGTCGTCTTTATCAATTTAAAAACCAGTATCCCAAAGTGACAAAAAGCAATTACAGTATTCAGAAGTAAAAATACAGGAGTTCTTATTTGTAGTTATACTACCATTTTAGAAGCACATCTGAATTCTGTATTGTATTGCTACTTATTGCATTTTAATGGTATTTTTGGAATGCTCTGTATGGACCTTACTATGTAAATCACTGGAATTAGCGTTTTACTTAACTAGTTAGCACTCCCGATGGGATATTTTTTGAAGCCATGGTTCTGCCCTTTATGTTGAGAATGACAGAGTCAGAAATCAGGGGATCAATAATACTTGTTCCTTTAAAGTCCATCTGACAGTCTTCATTAGTAGCTCTCACAGCAGGGAACACATGAATAGTCTGACAGCCTTAGTATCTCACAGCTACTATGGGAACAGACATCGTTACAGTGCAGAAGCAGTAGTAATTTAAGAAAAGTGAGAATATTTGTGAAGTTGGGCTAGGGACATTTTAATATTCTTTCTGGCATTTTACGGACGGACGTCTAGAGTCCATATATTTTTCATGCGAGCAGATGCACTTATAGTGATGGTGAGTCCAGCCTGCACAGTAGCTGATCCGTGCCCAGGATTTCCTTATTTGAAGGTGTGATGCTTCAGGGTTAAATGCATAGTTTGTGCTGCTGATGAACCAGGATACATCTTTAACCAGAGTACAGCATCTGCAGTCTCTGAGGGACTGACTGCATTGACTACAGAAATTAATCTAATCTGAAGCATGTATTTTGAGAAACAAGACATCTAATTTGTGCAACCATTTTTGTATGCTGAAGGATTCTTATTAGTTTAGTTTGTTTGTAACAGATTTATAATCACAGACAAGCCCTTAAATGGGTGAGTTTCAGTTACTAATTAATCACTTTCAAATCCAGGAGGTAATGATTTCCCAGCAGGCATCGCCTGGGTGAAACTATTGCCTAATGCCTCATTGATTTTGCATAGCACTGATTCAGAGCTTTCCCTGTCCATCTGACATTGCTTGCCTGACTCTGTACATTGCTTTGCTGTTTGTTGCTAGATAAGCTGAGTTTTATTTTAAGTAAGGAGCTGCAGCCCAGGACAAAAAGTTGAACACCTATTGTTTCATTTCAACATATCTTTATATGATGCAAACATATGTCTTCCTTTTTACACTTTGCTGAATGTGTTAATTTTTTTCTGAACAGGGAATGTTTCTCCATGTTATTGCATGCTCCTAAGTCTGGTGGCGAGTCTTCTCAGACCCTGTTTGTATAGGTCAACATGTGAATATGCCCCAAATATGGCACTGGGACATTTTCCTCCCCTTTGCCTGTCAACCATCTGGCTGGTCACCATAATTATGTCCATTTGTTCTTTGCAGAAGAAAATGCCGAACCCTTCTTTTCATTCCTCATATGGGGAGCAGCTATGTTCCATTGTTATACAGCCAGGTATCAAGGGATTTTTGTACACTTTTTATTCATAGGTTTATAGGTTTCTTAGGATCTTACTAAGCTTTCAGCCAAAAGTGACTGTCAAGAAGCTCAGCCACATCACCCTTTACTGGTGGGAAACTAGCAGTACCCCCATTAAGTAGACTTTCTCCACTTATTCCTGGTGACAGTTTATGATCACCCATTCAGTCATGTAGTGTGGTTTTAAAGTTTGCTAGGGAAGTACTTTGCTTTGTAGGTAAGAGCAGTCTTTTTCAGAAACAGGATATGCACTGGTTTAGAGATCTGTCATGCCATGTGATCATGTTGATGTCATAGTATAGCCTTACATCTCTAGAACGGGTGTTTCCTTTTCCACTTGTTCTAGTTAGGTGAAGGAGTTCAGTGAGTGCCATGTCATTCGTAGCATGGAAAGCTAAGCAGAGATTAGCCCTCAGGAGAAAGTATGGCACTGAGTAAAGTGACAGAGCTTTTAATCTGTTAGAGTAACTATATGTACTGAGACCTGAGATCTTTCTGGTAAGGAAACGTTGAAGTCTCTTAAGCTAGTTTAGGTGCTTGGTACATGCCAAAGGCTGCATTATATTCAGTAATAGGCTTGATAAGGGATGAATAAAATGGGTTGATAACATCTTTGGACCTTGAAGAGATGCAATGAAAGATAAGTTGTGCAAGACAGAAGGATCTTCTAACTACATAAGAGACATGGTGGTCAAAAGACAGTCTGTTGTCAACATACGTACCCAAGTCCCTGATGACTGTGTCAAATTTAAGTGGAGTGTTATGTATATGGTAAGTAGTAGTGATGATAGATTTACCAAAGGAAACTATTTTGCTTTTTTGATGTTAAAAGTAAGCCCATGATTAATACACCAAACATTTGTTTGGTCCAGCCGTTACTGGAGAATTTGAGCATCAAGGTTGGAGTCATCAGCAAACTTTGTTATCCAAAGTCCCTTCATATCGGTCTTTATGTCAAAAATATATAGCAAAGAGGAGACAGCCCAGCACAAAACCTTGTAGGACACCACTAGTGGCATTTTTCTGATTAGAGCAAACACCCCCAACCTTAACAGTATGGCTTCTGCCAAACAGCCAGTTACCAAAGCAGCAAACTATGTAAGGGCTAATTTTGAGCTGTGAGAGTTTGTCAATAATCCCTGTATGGAGGATAGTGTGAATGGTTGTGTAAGGTCTAGATAAGCAATGTTGACTATATGTCCTTTATCCATGGCCTCAGTAACCCTGTCATAGAACTCATCTAGGTCAAGCAGGCATAGTCTGCATTTTACAAAGTTGAACCAATGTGTATCCAGGATTATAAAGTCATCTATATCATTGTGTACTTTTTCAACTACAGTACATTCCAAAGCCTCACAAATAATATTAGTTAGACTAATAGTCTTGCAATTACCAAGGTCAGTAGAGGGACCACCTTTATTCAAGGGAAACACAATTGCCATTTTCCACTGCTTGGAGAACATAAACAGGTTGAAGAGTTGATGGAAGGGTTTTGCTAAGTGGTATTTTACACTTCTCAGCAGGCATCCAGGAATATTACCTGGACCCACGGAAGCAGTATTTTTAATTTTGGAAAATGCCAAAATGATTTGGCCCAAATTGATCTTAGGTGGGGGAATGGAGGAATGAGAGTTGAGCATGGTTAGAGTGAAGGTGGAATGTGTCCACAAGAACATTAAAAATTTCCTTGCGTTCAGAGAAGGAGGCACCTTTTGAAATAAGTTCAGTACAGAATTGTATGTTCCTTCTAATCTTCCTAATATAGCTGAAGAAGGCCTTATAGTTATATTTGAATAAATTGCAATCCTAAATTCATAGATAACCTTACATTTACTAACTGTAATTTTAAGAGTCTTACGAATGATTTTTAAATCCCGTTTATAATGGTGAAGTGGACATTTTTAAAAGATGGATCAACCTTTTTTCTTTTTATTTTAGAGCTTGTTATTGCTGTAGTTTCACTACATGGGTATAGTTTTAAACTTGCCATTATGTTTACTTTGGACTGGTATAGATGCCTTAATGCATCTATCCAAGATGGAGTACAATCCATTGCAGTAAGCAGCACCTTAGTTACAAGATTTGTTGAGTTGCTATACCATTTGTGATTATCAATAAGGTCAGTAAATAATGCATAACTGGTCTTAGAGTAATCCCTGCATACAGAGGAGCTATCAGGGACCACAAATCAAACATCATAAACATGGTTAGATTAGACTGAGGAGGGGGTAATAAGTGGGCTGGTGCATTTGGGAGAAATGTTTGTGAGGACAGCATCAAACAAGTGCACTGGCATTGGCATTTACAAAGTCTGGAAATCTCTGGGCATACTTATTATTATTATTAGTAAATGTTTTTCAGTTTATCTATTGGATAGTTGAAGTCACTCAATAAAAAGGTATTTGATTTGACAGCTAACTTTTCTAATTCATTATAGTATTCTACATGCTCAGAAAGTATCATAGATGCTGGCATGCATATTTGCTTGCATGAAGGCCCACAGCAGTATCTCCTAATCTGTGTGCATGCAGTCACACACACACACACACACACACACACACACACACACACACACACACACACACACACACACACACAGACACACACACACAAGCTACCTTGCAAATACATCACAAAGCCGTTTCAGTTTTCGGCCCTTTACCTTCTCTTCTACAGGTGTCAGCGCTGCAGCAGGCCAGGCCATAACAGTCCACCAGGATGAGAGAACAGACACTGGCCACTCATTTATTTGAACAATCTGTTAATAACTCCTCCAGTTCCTACTTCACTAACTAATCCCAGGTCATTGATTACAGTACAGGCAGATCACTGTCTCTCTCTATCTCTGTCTATCTCTGTACCACGGAGCTGGCCAGATGATTATTATATTTAAGCAAATCAAGAAAAATATTACCAACAAAAATTTTCTTGATCTTCTCCAACAAATTGAGCTAACCAGTATGGAAATTATATGCTGAGGGATGGCACATACAAGACAGCACCATAGTGGAAATGTCATGAACATTTTTACATGCTTTGTCCATTATTTCTAAAAGTCTGCCTCCTTCACAGTTCAGGCTGTGACTTTTTATATTTATCTATCTATACATATATATTTATATATATATATATATATATATATATATATATATATATATATATATATATATATATGTGTGTGTGTGTATGTGTATGTATATACATATATATATATATATATATATATATATATATATATATATATATATATATATATATATATATATATGGATTCACTTCATAATCTCGAAAGACTGAAGTCTCATATTTCAGTTTTTCAAGACCATGATATCGAATCCACACAACACCGAAAGCCCAAAACCGCGAAATTTAAAACACCGAAAACACAGCAAACACCAGACCACACATACACCACAACACACACGCAACAAAATAAACAAAATAACACTCATCCATAAGCCTACATCACAAATAAGCAGGGGGAATGCCCCCCCTGCACCCCACACCCCCCTACTTATATATACTAACTCCGAGATTGCACAAAAAAAGAAAAAAAGCAAACTCACATACACATATTCTACAGTCCCTCACACACATATCAGCACACTCACATATACTCAAACTCCCACCCAAAACCCTTACAAAACACTCACCTACCTGACATTACATCTAAATCCACACACAGCACCGCACACCATTCACATACAACCCCTGACATTACGTAGCGTAAAGCCATAACTTTCGCTATTTAAAAACTTCGACTTTATAGTCTTGAGGTACTGAAATTTGACATTTTAGTATTTTGAGATTATAAAGTGTTTCTATATATATATATATATATATATATATATATGTGTGTGTGTGTGTGTGTGTGTGTGTGTGTATATATATATATATATATATATATATATATATATATATTTATATATATAGAGAGAGAGAGAGAGAGAGAAAGATATAGGGTTCTATCAAATATCAAAGTTCATAAAAATGAACATTCGATACTTTGAAAATGACCTCCTACTTCCTGCATATTAATTAGGTTAAAATGTTGAATCTGTTGATCGAATTCAGCAGATTCGACAATTATGTTGAATATCGACAGTGATGGCAGAGTAGGTGCAAACGTAAATTAAACACCTACACTGTCATTCACATTTTAGCAGGGGGAGACCCCTGCACACACAAACACCCTGCAAATTATATATTCTAACTCCAAGATCACAATAGAGTGAGGAAAGGGATACATTTCCCAATCTGCACTGTACTGCAACTCTCCGCATTCGCTGATATATACTCTCGATCTCCCAACATTCGGCAACATGGAAGTCGACTGCCATTCAACCAACGTTCAACATTTTGATAGTAAACCATACACATATATATATATATATATATATATATATATATATATATATATATACACTCTATTTTACATTTAGTCAGCCTCATTAATGATAAAGGGCTACTGCAGTCCTCTTAGTCAAAACCATTAATTCAAAGATTCCTAAAGAATTTAGACTGATATAAAACATTTCTTTGTTGACAAAAATACTGGAGAAAAATATTACAATGCTTTTGAAGAAATTAGTGTGCTATAATGGCTATGCTCTCTAGAGCTTATGGCTGTGGCTGCCCCTTGGATTAACCATGTTCAGCTATCAGCCTAGGTGTTAGAGGAGCTGGTCAGGGAGTAAGGGAGTGAACATCTACTGCTGGCTAGCTTGACTGGGGAAAGGGGTGGATAGTCTAGATGGGGGCTTGCTACAAAAGGTTTCTGAGGGCGAGGCTTAAAAGTGTATCTCCTGTTTTGAGAGCACCGCACTACTGTTCTAGGTCAACAGACTTGTTGTTGGGAACATCTAAAAAGTTTTATAACCCTCAATGAATGACAGCTGTATTCCCTGGTTCTCATTCCTTTCTTTTGATGTCATTGGCCCTCATTTGCAAATTCCCTTAAGGACTTTGATCAAAGGAACAAATGGGCCTGTAGGAGATGGGGCTCATTGGTCCTGTGTGCAGGTGTGTGTGTGTGTGTGTGTGTGTGTGTGTGTGTGTGGGGGGGGGGGGTGATGTTTTAAATTCTGAGACTAGAAGAGGTTCAAAGCCTCATCAATGCCATGACCAGCTCTCTCACAGTGTTGCAAACATATTTTAATTTGGCAATTTCTTGGACCAATGATGGATGTTGCTTTGTTTGTGTGGTTTACTAGGACACATATTGGAAGCATGACAGGTACAAGCTTGAATTTAAAAAGACTAAATATAAAATGTTAAAAATGGTTTAATTTTACAGATCATGATAAACTATGGTACTTGAAAAAATGATACAGAAAAGTTGGAACACATATGTCTGTGTAAGGGACAAGCCTCCATGCAGGCACTCATAGTCCCCATGGGTTTGAGACCTTTATTTCCAACTTTCTTACTATTTAACCTTTCTTACATGAAGATCCACATCCATTGGGAAGGAGAGGGTTGTTTCTATTCCCAAGGACCTGCTTACAGTTCCTTTTATCCTCATTCACAGATTTATTAAAGTTTTTTTTTCCTGAATCATCCATGTTCTCAAACCTCCTCACTTTATTAAGTAGTATCTGTGTCATCATATGCATTCCCATTTGATTATTCCATTTCTTGCATACTGTTTTCTCACTGGGACATTATTTCATTAACAATAGTCCCTCTATAACTAATAATCCATTTGTCTAAGTAGTCATCCTATTTGTACAACCACTATTTTGTATTGAAGTAACTCACAATAGGAATCAATTCAATGTAAAATGTTATAGTGAGTAACCCATGTCAGTATTCCTCCTGAAAATTGCTAGATACCTTGTTTAACGGGTGGTAACTGGCCCAATGTGGTTAGTATAAAGCAATTATTATTCTATTGTACAGCTATTCTTTCCCTTGTAGTCTAGAAACTGTTTGCCTTTTGTTACCATGCTCCATTGGAACTGTTCAA
Organism: Protopterus annectens; assembly: GCF_019279795.1. Classification (NCBI taxonomy): domain Eukaryota; kingdom Metazoa; phylum Chordata; order Ceratodontiformes; family Protopteridae; genus Protopterus; species Protopterus annectens. Next base: position 1,867,938,408 of record NC_056733.1, read on the forward strand.
TGCAGAGCACATTAAACTTAATCCTGGTCTGTCCACCCCGCCTATCACTGTACTATTCATTCAGGCTTCTCATAAAATCATTGCTGACTCGACAAGTGTAAATGATTTTTGAGTGGATCTACAGAATTCCATTAGCATTTCCAGCAAATGGTCCCTGACAGAATCATGGATCCAGCAGGAAGGTTGCCTTCTAATTGTTACTTGCCAAATATAACAGTGTAAAGAATGTTATTTGTAGGAGCTGTACTTTTAGCATTGAAAGGGAACTGGATTCTGAGATTGCACCTAGTAGGTGGTTTCATTGCAGTATCACAGAAGATGTCAACTTCCTGTAGGCACATCTGACTCAGAACTGCAGAACTAGAAAATTAAGTATTATGATTTATTTATTACTGCTTGTGGATTAGCTGACAAATTTGTGAAGTTCAAAGTGCTACAGTGCTGAATGTTGCTACAGAAGAAATTGTAAGGGTAGTAACCCTTTTGATTTTCTTTATGAAGGAAAAGACAAAGTAGAAGCATGCAAAAAAAAGTTCAGTAATTATGACCAGCGCAAAAATAATTTATCATACATAGATGTTTACTATGGTTTACTATGGTAAGGTTGAAGTGGGTTCGGTCAAACTCACTTCAGTCGATGTTAGGAGGCCGGATGGCGACAATGTCGAACCCGACATTGTCGAAGTATAAATCTCACCCCTATCTTGACCCGTGTTAAAGCCCATTCCAAAGTCGAAGTCGAGTCATATTTCGACAATGTCGGGATTCGACATTGTCACTTTCGCAGGCGTAGGTTGATGATCCCATCATTCGATGGGGTCCGGTTCCACCTTACCATAGTAAACCGTTTACTATTCACATATGCATCCATATTTTACTGGCATAAAGAATGGAGCCCAACATTGCCGAAGTATAAATCTTGCCCCTATCTTGACCCATGTTAAAGCCCATTCCAGAGTCGAAGTTGAGTCATATTTCGACAATGTCGGGATTCAACATTGTCACTTTTGCGGACGTGGGTCGATGATCCCATTGTTCAATGATGTCCAGTTCCACCTTACCATAGTAAACCGTTTACTATTCACATATGCATCCATATTTTACTGGAATAAAGAATGGAGCCAAAAATTATAAACTTGTTTACTGCATCATTCTCTAGAAAGAAAACCATTTACTATATCAGATATAATGAAATAAGGGGTAAACCTTAAGAGAGAGAGACAGATTTGACTGTATCCAAAGCTGTGTAGACCAAATGAAAGTATTAGGACATAATTAAATCATTACATTGAAAAAAGAAAGTATATAAAATAAAATGAGACTTATATTATGTAAAATGACAAATAAAGTAAGGATGTAGTGTAGTGTTAAAATTAATGAATATGAAAAAAGAGCTATGTGACAAGAATTCAGCATGAAGACCAGACTGGGCACATCACTGTAATTAAAGCCTGCAGTAGGTGTGTGATATGTATGAGGGGAATCACCATCTAACTTTGCATTAGTACTGCAGAGTCTTTGTTAAAAGCATTGTTTTTCTAAGATGTAAATGCAAAAAAAAAAAAAAAAAATCAAGCACATTCAAAAGAATGTGAAAAATTGTGCATGTTGTTGACAGAAAATGAAAGTAAAATATTTTCTGGGACTGTGAATAAAAAGACACTGAAATCTGAAAATCCATCTAAAGTAATGAAAAGGTGTTCAAGTTAGACTATTGGAAATAAATACTAAGAATTAAAATGGATAATGGGGAATTTAAAAACATTAAAGGGATGGGAACATGTGCATTGTTGACCTGTTTTGGCCCCCTGAGTGGCACTACTAGGTCAGAAACTGCTAACATGCCAGTGTGAAACTACAAAGTTTAGTTTGCTTTTAAAAGTAATGGTGCGTAAGTAAATTCTCAACATATTTTGGCCATCAGGCTTATAAAAAGTTAGGAACGGTAAAAATAATTCACAAGGTAAAAGCAAGGGCTGTATGTGTGCAAAATCAGTCTCACAGTCACAGACATTTCAGATACTTTGCAAAGCTATGGCAATTGTGTTCTACAGGGCAGTACTTATTTATTCATAGATTTAGGGTGTCTGCCAGAATGTCATGTGCATATAAGACCTAATAAAATATCAGAGATGCATGCTTCTAGAAGAGTATCCATATCAATCAGAAATAAAGGTGAACATTTACTGATGAGAATAGAATCCTTTGATGTAATTAAGAAACAGTTAGAGGAAACAGATGGGCAAATATCATGGTTGCCCTTGTGAAGAAAGACAATATTCATGTCTTTATTGATCCACAAAAGCTGAATAGATTGGTTAAAAGGGAGAGCATTTCTCTTTACTTACAGTTGAATAAGTCTTGTCAAGAATTCTAAATACTAAGCTATTTTCAGTGTTAAATATAAGCCGGGATTTCTTGCAGATAACATGAACAATGGAATTCTAGAAGAAGCTGTGTTTGGTTAACTTGGGTCAGATTCCAAAAAGAGCTCTGTGATTATTAAAGCCATATAGGCTTAAAGGAATACCAAAATTATGTACCCAATTTCAAAGTGTGATTCAGGTTGTTATTGTTTTATACTGTCACTAATAACATGGCCTATTCAGATAAATAAACTTTAATGGCATGGGTGATGTTTCTGCTGTATTTTAGTAGTAGTTCTGCAGGCAATTTAGGATAAATAGGGTAAAGTGTGCAGTACTAGTGCAAACATACAAGTAGAGATGCATTGAAGATTGCTGGTAGGCTGAATGTGCAGCTAAAGATCATGCATATAAACCATCATAGTGCTTCAGAAGCCACTTCTCTGAATACAGGAAGACCCAGATGAACCTAGCCATAGTTGTGTCTGGGTTGTTTAGGTGAAAACCTTGCATGCCCTGTCTGTATTTTCAAATGTGAAAATAAATGCATGACAGACTTTCTACATACCATGAATGCATTGTCATGTGTGATATACAGGTGGTACTATGGTGTCAGCTGGCAATGAAATCTGGTAGCAGCTGTGAAGTGATTTCAACTGTGTTAAAGTTGTGTCATGAATAGGTAATGAGATTCACTTACAAGGAATCTTTTTGAGTCACATTACCTCATCCTAGCATAGCATTTACTCATTGCACTTGTAGCACTGGCATAGCATCAGAAGGTGCAAAGTGTACTTTTCCCCTTTTATAATATCATACTGGAGGGCAGAGCTGGGAATTACTATTGGAGAGGCATTGCAGGAAATTGGAGGTTTTCTACAGTGCCATTCTAATTTCTATGGAATCTAGTTATAGATAAACAAACATTCAGTCTAGGAGAGTACATGTTGCTTAGACTGCCAGTTAGCATTTTTTCAGCATACGCATTTCCAAAACCTGTTGTTTAAGAAGTTAAAGGTTGGGAAATTAACCCATAACTGATGATCTGATCTGTTAATGGGTGGTAGGATGGCTCACTTCAGAAATGTTAGGACTCACAATGCAAAGTCCCAAAACACTGAGAAAAAAGACTGAAGTCAAATATCAGTCTTCCCCTTTAAACTTGTTTTTTTGAAAGGGAGAAACACCCCATACTCTCCCCTGGGACTTATATATCAACTCTCAGATTGCCATACCTTGGACAAAAGAGAATATAACCAAGACCACTAGATCGCAGACCAGTTAATTGGAGTCAACAGTTTTAACTGCACAATAAAACAAACAAATACCAGACTCCAAAAACACCAAAATCTTTTAATAAAACAACAAAAGAGAATATGCCAAGAAATGGTACTCTTGAACTTGCTGTATGTATGTCCAGACTTTTGGTCATTTGGTGTCCACATTTTGGGACACAGCACTCTGAGTAATGACATTTCAAATGGTTATCATAGTCAGATTGAAGAGGAGAATGCTACAGTTGCTGAATTGAGTAGTACATTATACGTTGAAGTTAAATAAGACAAAACTGTAAAGTCATAGTGACAAGTTTGAAATGGGTGGGTCAGAGAGACTGAAAGCATGTGTGCAAAGGTCATTGCAGTGCAATAACTATGAAAGTATGAGGATTGCCATATCTTATTAAAATGTTCCACTGCTGGGACTCAGTCTCTCCCAGATCAAGTATCCAAAGGAGTGGACGCTGGTAATCTGGGAAGAAAAGGGCATTAAAAAGGTGAAGAACCCAATAGATGAATGGTTAAATGAATGGCTATTTTTCCCTTCTTCTCAAACAGAAATACAATGTACAGAAAGGAGATCGGCCATTATACTGGCTGGTTCTTAGTAAGCATAGCATTCATAAGAGCCCATATAAAACACAATAATGCGTATAAAGGTAACAGGAGGAGAATTAGTGAATTATGAGGTAGACTTAGTTTTAGGGAAGAAATGGAACCAGGCAAAAAAGGAAAAAATTAAGATGAGAACAGGCAGTTGAGGAAGCATTTATGTGAATGTGCTTTTGTTAAACAGAGGGATCAGTTGAGTAAAGAGGATGTGATCTGGGCAGAAGAATGGTTTTTGAAAGGAATATTACTAGTGATAAAAATGTTAACAGATGATGACCCTTTTGGGGATCAACATTGAAGGATGGTGTATTACTGGTATAGAGTCCCTGTAAAGCTACAATGAGAAGTATAGTATCAATCCACAGAGTGATGAAGATGTGAGGAGAAAAATATGGGTCAGACGTGCATGCAGTGGACATGTACAGATGCTGTTCCACTATGGAGGGTGCAAGAGGGTCTCGAGTTAATTACTAGGCAAAAAAGATACCAGATCATCTTGGTTTATCCCTTTTTGGGGTGCATAAAGAGGAGGGATAGGCAGGAGATGAAAGATGAGAACTTCAACTGCTCACAGTGGTAGTGAGATGCATGATAGCTAAGTTTTAGAAAGGAGTGGGGCTGGAAGTTTATACAGAAAGAGTAGCAAGGATCTGCATGCAAAAACTATAGTGGGAACACAAAAAATGTTTGACAAGGAGGTGTAAGGAGGGTGTTCAGTGATTGACATTCCAATTAAGCAAAGAGGCAAGAGTGAGTTTTGAAACAGGTGAAATTGCAGATGTAATTGATTAGGAATGGTAGTACAAGTACAGGTGTTGGGGTTGCCAGAGATAAGGCACACTGTGCTCAAACAGAGGTAGCCTTCTGAATAGTTGAGAAGTGGGAAGTAGAGCACCCCGAATTCTGCATATGGTCAAAATGTGTAAGCGAGAGGAATCTTTTGGAGAATGAATGACGCAGCTCAAATTATGGGGCAGAGGTTTATAATTATGTATAAGGTGAAAATGAGTAGAAATGCAAAAAAGTTTGTTCTTGTGTAATAAGTTATAAATATTGGATATTGTGTTATGTGCAATATGGCAAATATGTTGCATAATATGGTATACAGAGATTGAGTGAATGAGAACATTATATTTGAAAATGTGCATGTTAATTGGTATTGTTGAAAAGCTTTGTTACATGTACTGCAGTAAAGCAAAAGATAAATTAAAAAAATGTATTAATGGGCAGAAATGTGTAAAGCAAACCACTTAATTTAACTGTGTTTCACATGCCAGAAAATGAATAAAAAACAAGGAAAATGCTGGAAAGAAAACCACAAGGTAGAAATATAATTATGCAAATTTCAGAAAACTTATTGGTATACAGGCTAGAGATAAAAATAAAAAGTTAAACGCCATTGGAAAGTTTGCAATCTGAAGTTGAAGTACATGATAGAGCAACCATTCTGAGGTCCTATGCTATCCATGAGGAACGATGGAAACTGAATAGAAGAAATTACTGACATCTGCAGACGATAAATATATGTAATTACCAACCTATTACCACTCCCACAGCAAGACAGACAAGCCAATATCTGCTGATCTCTGCCATAAATCCCAAGTTGGCCTTTCCATTTCCCAGGCCAGTAAATGAATGAATGAACCAGGGATGCCCACAGCACACTCAGGATTGCATCCTTTTATGTTGCAGAGCTGCATCTAATGTTACCACAAGCTTTGTTCTCAGCCCTTCAGATCTCACTTTTTTCATTACTTCTCAGTCCACTTCCCATTTTTGATGATGCACCTTTGCAACATTCATCTAATGACAGAGTATTGTTATTTGTTTCTCATCTTATTTTGGAGCCATACCACTGGTCATGCATGTATTTATTTTACTTAACTTTACCTTACATTAGAAGATTAATAATGAAAGCAAAAAATGTAAAATGTAGTGCAAGAAGTTTCTGTTAATACAGAAAAAATTAGGTAAGAGTATAATTAATAGATATTATTTAGACGAATGGAGAAATGTATTGAAAAATGACTATCATATGACTATTAAGAAGAATTTGTAGAAAAATAACAGGAAAGGGACACTGGATTTTTTTCTGGAGATTATCTCTTTTTGTGAAATCCTTTGAAAAATGTGAAAATAGTATTAGTGGAAAGAAGATATGGCTATGAAAAATGTAATGAGGGCGAGAAAACTATAGACTATACTTTTTGGAATGTGAAAAGGTGAAGAAAGCTTGGTATAAGGTTGAATAAAAGTGATACAAGGGTAGTCATAATGGAAAACAGAAATTATTTGCTATGGTTACTCTGACAGGAAAGAAATATCAGAAGAAGAACATGATGCAGTTATATGTGAAATTTGGAAGATGCATATCAAAATATAGTGTATGTTATTGTATCACAAGAAGTGGAATACATAAAGATTACTGAGAAAAAATATGCAAATCATATTTGTAAAGAAATGTGGCAATGTAAGTTTTATAGGATATGATATCTTTGTATGAAATAATATATATGGTACAGTTTGAAACTGTGAATGTTACTTGCTTATTTCTAAATAGATAAATGAAAATTGATGTATTAGTGAAATGTGATGAGGACAAAGAAAGTTTATATATAAACATGCTGATATTATTTTTGTAAATAAAAACTCCCCTCGCTTTTCAGAAAGTACCATGGGATCTTTTACATCCTCTTGAGGTAACAGGATATCAGCTTAATTTCTGATCTGTAGGATGGCACCTCAAGGGGGCAGCAGTCTTTTGCACCACTACAGGATCAGCAGTTGAGAAATCATCTAAGCAGCTGGTGGTGGCATAAACTCACAGTCATTATTTCACACTTGATTTATCCTACTTAATTTCTTGGGGGAGCAAGTGAGCCCAGGGCAGAGATACTAATCTTGGATAAGGCGCCAGTCTGTTACAAGATATAAAAGCACACACTGACATATGACATACACAGCTATAGGCAATTTCAGTGATCACCATTTCAGTTAAATCAATTTTTTGAGATGTGGGAGAAGCTGGAGCACCTGCAAAATTTCAGAAAGGATATGAAAACTTTACACAGAAATTAGACAAGCTGACAACTGTGGAAGTGATGCTAATGTTGGGAAGATGCAGTGCTACCTACCACTGCTTTGTGCCACGCTTCTGATGAATAGTTATGGCTGTGTGTGTGTGTGTGTGTGTGTGTGTGTGTGTGTGTGTGTGTGTGTGTGTACAAGTGTGCATGCATGTGTGTATATGGTATATGTGTGCATGACTGTGGTATGTGTGTTTGTGTCTGTATTCATGTTTCTGTATGTATGTGCACGTGTGCTTGTAAGTCTGTGTTTGGGGGGGGGGTGGTGAAGTGTATTTATGTCAGAAGACTTAAGGCTATGAACTACTAACAAGTTTCATCTTCTTGTCTTGGATATGAATCTGGCAGTCTCCATTTGCCTACTTTGTGACTCTGAACAAGTCTTTTAAATAGTCACCTGAGTCAGCCCTGAAAAGAGGCAGCTTGGCTGTAGTGCCAGGTTTAATTGCACCATGTTAGTGACTAATGCTTCAGTGTGCTATCACTGATATGTGATTCCTATGTTGGATTTTTGAAGATTGAGATTTTGGCACCTTGTGTATTTCTGCTGACTCCTAGGGTCACTGAATTAATGCATGTAAGCAGTAGAGGTCAGACATGCAGCTGTTCCCAGCCTATGTCAAGAAATTAAGTCAGTTATGTAGAAATGCTCTTTTAGTAATTTTAGGAGTCTTTGATGTGAGTGGTCTTCAAATATTGTAGTTTTCTGTTGTCAAACTCATAATTAGTATCAGTCATGAAGAAGTTGCATATTACTCATTGAACTACTATGCCTGGTGTTTTATTTTTGTTTGTGTATGTGTGACTCAATCTATCTGTTTATATCTATAGATATAGAGAGAGATAAGTGTAAGTCAGAAGGTAGAATCACATTTGGTAGAAAGGTTTTTGTGGCTATAAAGAAAGATAGAATGGAGAAATGAGTGAATGCTCATTTGAATGACTTACATATGGTTTATATTATATAAGAGTAGGTAAGCAGGAGTGTGCAGGAAAAATAATGTTTCAATGAAAAAACGGTGGTTGTGAAGATGCACGGAACTGTGTTATAGCAGTTGTGAATATGCAAGTGTTCGCCCATTAGTGTTAGACTGAAGGTTATGTAAGGGGATAGAGTCAATGTTGTGCATGTTTTGTTTTGTCTGTATTCTGTGTCCTTTTGTCTTGTGTAGTTCATAGGTAGGCACTAGGCTATCGGCCCTAGGGCCTATACAAGCCCAGCTAAAAAGGTACCCTGGCTTTTGCCACCCAAGAAAATTATTTTCCTGTGCCACTGTCGAGCAGAGCCACAGACGTGATCCCCGGGGTGAATTTCCTATTTCCCATCCAATCATCAAGATTTTTCTTGAAGAGTCTCGATAAAAATTATGCAACCCCACAAAAAGGGCAACGCTCGACGAAACAACCAACAATACACAGCAACAACTGTCCACAGATACTCAGGACCAGCAAAAACTATTAGAGATGTTTAATGTGACCACATCCACCGACTAAGCGCTTTCACCTAAATGATGCCTTTTTAGGTGAAAGCGCTTAGTCGATGGATGTGGTCACATTAAACATCTCTAATAGTTTTTGCTGGTCCTGAGTATCTGTGGACAGTTGTTGCTGTGTATTGTTGGTTTTTTCTTGAAGAGTGCTAACGAGGAGCTTTGTTTGCTATAGATAGGTAGTTTATTCCAGAATATGGGAAGTTTCTGGGACAGGAATCTATCCCTCCGGCATGTTCTGTTTATTGTGGTGACAAGGTTTAGGTCTCTAGAGCATGTAGCTCAGAGGGATTGGGATTTCTTTAAGTGGAGCATGTCCAACAGGTCTGGGTTTGTCATAGCTTTGTATGTTAGGCAGAGATCACCTCTGAGTAGGCGATATGCAATGGAGTAAAGCTTGAGTTTTTTTGAGACAGTCTGGGTAGGGCATCTGTTTGAGGCTGGTAATCCTCTTTGTGAGGTGTTTCTGCGGCCTTTCCAGTTGTTGTAGATGTCTTGTGAGGTACATACCAAAAGGGGCATTGTACTCTATAATGGGTCTAATGAGTGATGAGTAGAGGGGAACAATGACCTCTTTTTTTCTGGATGAGAAACCTTTTGTGATGAGGTGTGCCAAGTAGAAGGATTTCCTGACTACTGTGGTGATGTGATTATCAAAGGAGAGACTACTGTCCACCTGTGTCCCAAGGTCTCTTATCACACCTTCAGTGTTAAGTATACTACTGCCTAAGTTGTAGTTCATGTGTACAGAGTTTTTACTAAAGGGGATGACAATGCACTTTTTGGCATTGAGCTTGAGGCCATGGCTTTGACACCAGGCATCTGTCTCAGTGAGGCCCTTTTGTAGGATGTCCACATCGTTAGGAGTTTCGATTATGGCTCCTAGTTTGCAGTCATCTGCGAACTTCATTAGCCAAAGATATTCTGTGTTAGCCTGTACTTCAGAAAAGTAGATACCAAACAGGAGAGGACCCAGGACTGAACCCTGTGGTACTCCACTTGTCAATGGTCTGAAGTCAGATTTGGAGTCTGCTACTTTCACAGTGTGGGTTCTGTCAGTGAGCCAGTTAGCAACTCATCTTGTGACATAGGGATTTATACCTAGTTTAGTGAGTTTATCTATAATTCCAGAGTGGGGGATGGTGTCAAAAGCCTTGGCAAGATCTAGATAGGCTGTGTGAACCACCTTACCCTCGTCTACGGCTTTGGTGACTGCTTCAAAGAAGTCTTATCAGGTTTAGGAGACATGATCTGCCTTTTACAAACCTGAACTGAGTGGGGTCCAGAGTTTGGAGATTACCAATGTCTGTTTATAAGTTCCATGATGATACGTTCCATGGCCTGGAATAGTGTATATAGTATAGTATAGTATAGTGGTACTATTATACCTATTTACTACATATATACCTATATACTATTATAGAATAATAGTGGTACTATTAGAGAAAGGATTTTTTAGTAATGTAATATAATGTATAAGGTTAGGGTTAGGTGGTATGGCTGGCTTAAAGTTAGGGTTAGCTCACATGAATAAGGTGGGCAGGGGTTCTTATATAAATAATAGCTGCAGATCATGCTGTATTTTTCCCTTTAAGTTTGTTCACTCAGAAATAGCCAGATATGTTTGCATTAGACATGAGGTTAATGAAGTACAGCTGCAGATATGGCTGTTTGAAGTCCAAAATCCTGCTACTAGGTTCATGATTTTGAGTATGAAGAGTTTTCCACAGAGGATACATACCAAAAAGAAAGAAAGCAATTTGTTGGGTGCTTCTGTTAGGGAAAGAAGTTGTTAATCTTTACAGAAGTCACTTGGGCACATCCCTGTCTAGGTGAAAATGCAAGAAAAAGTTACTTTAGTTTACCCTGCCTTTATGGCAGCATAAAGGGAAGTTAGTTGGACTTGACTGTGTCTTTGCAGCCTCTGTAAGTACTGTTCATTTATTATTGGCCAGCTATTTTACCAGTACCCTGTGAGAGAGGGAATATTGCATCTGAATTGAACTGAACTTGCCAGAACCATTTGTGTAAAGGAATATTGATTCTGAATCTAAATATACACTGTATTTGAATGGAAGTGTATGTCCAAGAGAACAGTGGCTGATTTGCTGTGTCTGATTTTTGTTTTTCTAAGAAGAAACATATTTCTTTTTTTTTATTTTACTAAATAAATAAACTGGCATTAAAATGTCAGCAGCTTTTTTTTGCATTAATCTTTTTCCATAATGTGCACACATATATATATATATATATATATATATACATATAGACATGTGTGTGTGTGTGTGTGTGTGTGTGTGTTCATGCACGTGAGAGAGCACACATGAATATCAAAGCATATTTCCATACATTTGAGATGTTTCAAGTAGAATTTATTTATTCGGTAAGGATGGCATTATTTTCTGGTTAGAAATTAAAAATATCACAGAAGGAAAAAGTCAAATACTGCAGCAGTCGTTACCATACCAACTAGAATATACTGCTGCTTTTAATTTCTTTTGAGTGTACTTTGCTCAGAATTTCATCATTTGTGCCTTAGTCAAAATATCTAACACAATTATTCATTCACCTTCATTGAAATCAGACTATTACTTGAGTGTATGTGTAAAATGTGATGAGCAGTATACTTTTTAATCATTTTTCTCTTTGATCAGAGCCTAGTATTTTTCCTTTTCCCTGCTATATATTTAAAGAGAATGCAAAGTTTTTGCACGACAACTGAAGGTCATTATGTGCCATTTTGGAGATCAGTGTTTGAAGACTTGCAAAAGAAAAACGTAGTTATTTTTGTAATGTTAAAATGTGTCTCTACCATGTAGTTCTCCAAATCTGGTGTCAATCTATGGATTTTGGTCATCATTCTTTGTCTAACCACTGTAGTTAGATATTTATTTGAATAATAATTTTGAGTTAGGTTTATTGTTTTCTTGCATTCTCAGATTCATGGCCATCTTTATTTAAACATTGGCTATTTCACACTGAACTTCATTCTCTGAATGTGTCCCCAATACATCTGTATTAAAAAATGAACATTCATTAAACAATTAATTTGTTTGTTTTGTCAGTACCTGCTTTATCCTATTCAGGGTTGCAGAGGATCAGGATCTGGTCCCAGCATTCAGAGGGCCTTAAGGCACAGAACTAATCTTGTGTAGATAGGACAACAGTCCGTCATGTAATGTACACATGCTCAGTCATCAGCATGCAGACCTTGGACAATTTATAGGACTAAGAGAACATGGCAAAAAGGAACATATACCCACACAGGCAGTGCCCGTGGTGTAACCAATGCCCTTAATTTAACTTATTAAGAAACCCTTATCCTTGTGTAGTCCAGGTTCTTGCTTAAACATTTGTTTTTTGTTTCCACTTGCAATGGATTTTCTTACAATTATGTTATGTGTGGCGCTGTTTAATTGGTAGGCATAATTTTTTTGCAGATTTATTCACTTCTCTGTGGTGTTGCACTTTTGTGTATTTTTTCATGCTGCTACAGTTTCTGTAAATAATTTTTTTTATCCCAGGTGTTTACCATAAGAAAGCTTAAACATGGCATGGTTCATTACTGTAGGGTAGTACTATCACTGTAAAACAATGTTTGTATCAATGTTTGCACGGGCCAGGCCCACCTATCCACTTGTCACATATTTTGCTACTGACCTACCAAGGCAATGATTACTTGCCTACCTAAATACTGTATGTTTTAAGTTGTCAGAAGCATGGAAAACATGGCAGTTAAAGATAGATTACAGACAATTTGACCCTCTTAAGATGCCCACTTCATTACTAGTTCAGTAAGCTGCAAATGTATCTAAAAATTTCTTTCTTTCTTTTTTTAATGTTTCCATTCCTGTTAATAATGGCTTTATGTATGTCCCACATAATCTTGAATTATGTTATTTTTTCTGACCCTCAGAATGTGGTGCTTTTCATCCATCACATCTCTGTGAATACTTCCTTGTATCTCTACTGAACCATTTGTCAAGTAACTTCATATTGTGTCCCCTTGTTCTCACACATCTCTTTATCAGAATGATGGCTTTCCTTAGATTCTGTGTATTCACCTAAGTGACTTAAAGTCACAGTCATTGCACCTTTCTTTCTTTCTTTCAGATGGATAAGTTCATAGGTTCAACTGTCATGCCTAAGGTCTTCAAGAAGCTTGATTGCCATAATACTCTTTAAATTTTATTCAGGTTAAGCTTTTCCAGTTTCCTAATTTGTGGCTTCTTGTATAGACTGTATGCCATCTTTGTTGTCTTCCTCTGAACTTCATCTGCCCTGTATGTGTCTTTTACAGTGTTGGTACTGCACAAACAATTTCACCTGAGATCAATGAGGCCTTACTGACTGGAGAGAAAGATGACAATGTCTTGAAGTCTTGTTGCCTATTTGTTTGTATTACAGTTTCTTGCTAGCTTTCTTTGCTGCTCAGTCATATTATTGTTTCAAATTTAAGTCATAAATGCTTTCTTGGGTGTTTGTGTCTCAGATCCATTTTTTCCTGCATTTTCATACATTGAATTTAAGCTGATTGCCATAGACTGATCCTCCAGTCTTACAATATTTCTTCTTTCTTGCTTGCTTGCTTTATTTTCTTTTCTTCTCTATCAGTCTGTTGTAAAACTTACGCAGCTTGCAGCGTACAAAGTGGATAAACATCTACTTTCTGATCTTTGGCAGTATCACTTAACATAAACACTGAAATAGTCAGTTCCCAGTTCTGTCCGCTGGAATACCCCACAGGAAAACATTCATTTCATCTGTGTGGACTCCATTTTACTGTGACTGCCTCTGTCCTTTCTAAAAATATAAGCCCCACTGCCCAAAAAAATGTTTGGTGAATGAAGTTCATTCTGTGTGAGTCTGAGTGTAAATAATACAAACCAGTTCACACTTTAGTAAAAAAAAAAAGTATTAACATCTGTACTTATTGGGATTTTGAGTTTAAATGGTTACATTTTCTTAGTCCAAGTTTTCATCAGTACTTGGCATGTATCTAAAACTTCACAGAAGATTAAACAGTAAAGCAGAACCGTAATCCTTGGTAGACTTCATTATTAAAACATTAATAAGCTTTAATGCTCACACTTCACAGCCTGTCAAATTCCTGTAAACTAATTACAGTCTCCGTGCATTCCTCAGTAATTAATTAATGACAGATTGTCATGTGATGGAGTGTGTACAAAACATATTTTTGAAGCATTTGGGGTTTGTTTTGCAGAAAAGTGATTAGAATGTGACTAATACCATATTGATGTGATCAAAATATGCTACCAACTAGAGTGTTCGGGCTTTTCTGACATGCTGAAGATCTCATGTAAGCCAAGTCAATTAACTTGGAATACAGTAAGGACTCATCAAAGTAAGCAGTAATTTTCAACTTAAGGTAATAAAAGGATGTGTCAGTATTCATTTTTCTCGGAATGAAGCTACATCATGTTCCTCTATTTAGCTCTTTTAACTGTATAATTCTCATTTGGCACTGCTCCCCGCTGTCAGATTTTACCTTGGAGATTTGGTCTGGTTAAGTGACTTTTTTTTTAGAATCACACAGTGCAAGAGGCTGTAGAAATCAAATGCAGGGCAGCAACATTTAAATGTCTCACTCATTTCTGTAATAAAGTGTATTTTAGGTTAAGCAAAACTTATGACAACTGTGTATAGTAGTCCTTCACTTTGTGTTCTCGACTCCTCTTGAATGAATGGTGCATCACTGGTTGTCTCAGCAACTGATTCTCTGTCTTTGATAACTGGAAATTCAGAAGAACCTGGGTTCAATCCCGCATGAGTTGTATTTGTTATTATATCTGGTTTTGATACTGTAATGCAGTATGGGGGTGGCAGGTGGTTCTACACTCTAAAACTGAGGTCCTGTCTACTTATTCTGGTGGTTTTATTTTTTGTAAGCAAATTTGACCTAGAAATCCATTTTCAGTTACAGCCACTTACAATAAAAATAAAAAAAAATACAAACAATTAAAACAAAAATTGCATTTGAGAGGGGGAAGCACGTGAATCATATGCAGACTAACACTTCACATAGTTAGTGCAAGACTAGAGCCAGGTCCTGCACTAGGTGACCTAGGTAGTTGCCTAGGAACCACTGGCTTGGGGGGCCCACTGGCTGGGGGCTGCCAGAAAGTTTATATTTATTCTTTAAGGGAGAAGTCTGTGTACGGTTACATTTATGCCTTAAGGATGTATGCAGAGTTTGTCCATAGTAGCAATGCATGCACATTTTAAACAACACTGGGGCAGAGAGCAAGATTTGGAATTTAATTACCATCCATTCAGAAATAGAAATGAGGATTTTGTCATGAGATGATGAGTGAGCTTGGAATAGTGTGTGTGTGTGTGTGTGTGTGTGTGTGTGTGTGTGTGTGTGTGTGTGTGTGTGTGTGTGTGTGTGTGTGTGTAAAACTGCAGATCTGATGTTAGTTTTCATTCATTCCTTAAGAGTTGGGTTCGGAACCTCAGGTAATAGCTCATGGCCATCAAAAAACTTTCAAGCTTCTCCCTTACCCATAAGGCACCAGCTCCTAACATACCTCAGATCTCATGCTTAAATGTGATCGCCTTGAGCTCTCGAGCAATTTCATTCAAGAGATAAGTTTATTTCTATTTTTTCCAGTTAATATAAATCTTTAAAGTTCTATTACTACATCCTCCCTTTTTACACTATCTTTATTACCACTTTTGGTAATTTCCCTCTTTTTTCCTGTTACACTTTTGAGTATAGTTCTTGCCATCACTGATAATCTTTTCCCCTTTTTCTTTTTCTATTAATTTAAAAAAGAAAAGCTTCCTTCTGTTCCTTTGTCTGAAAAAGGTCCTTCTGGCTTTAAGAAGTGCCAGAAATGTGAGCACAAGTTGCCCCTTTCCGATATACATGCTTTGTGGGTTTGTGTGTATATTGTTTGGGCCTAGACCATCTTCAGGAAAACTATGCAATCTAGAAAGCCTTTAACATGCAAGCTATTGCAGATAGAAAAAATAAGTTCATTTTGAAAGGATTACTACCTTCATCCTCTTCACAGGCTACTGCTGGGGTTAACCCCTCAAACCCAAGTCAAAAGAGCCTTCTTCCAAGTCCTCAAAGCCTTTGGGGTTCTCGATTCCTTCGTTGGATCCTACCACAGAACCACCCCAAAAGAAACTTAAGTTGGATCCGAAGACTGCTCAGCTGGTATTGAAACCAACAAAGGCCTCCTCATATCATAGCTCTTCAGATATGAAGCTTTTACCCAGAATCAGGTATTCTCCATCAATGGACTTGATACCCTCCATTGTATCTTCACCATTCCTTGAATCCTGCAACATTCTAGGTCCCCATCTCTGGCTTCCTCTCATTCTTCCAGAAGTCTGACGGAGGCTGATGTGGACAGAATAATGAGGAAATTTCTCTCGGGGTAGATTCAGATGGGAGTTCTCCTGGTTCTTACCCCTTTGGATCAGGAAGCCCTAGTTTGCACTACTCCTCCAGTATCAGCTCCTACTCCTATCCAACCTATTGTTTTGGAGCCCTTGGATCTGAGTCTCCCAGAACCGTCTGGATCAGTCCAAAGATGTCAACATCTTTGACTCTGAGACTGTTTCTGAGTGCACTGGCTGTGACGGGTTTGGACCTGGATGATTCTTGGAGCAGACACTTTCCTGTCAGAGCCGAGGCATTAGAGTTGACTCCAAAGTTTTCAGAGCCATCTCTTCCCCTTGGAGCCTCAGCACCGGGACAGCTTGGCTCTGACCTCCGCCTAGGTGGACTGCCTTTGGGGGAGGGGGTACTGATGGAGCAGAAGTGTGGCTTCTTGGCTTCCTTCACTCAGGAGCATTCTGCCTTTGAGGTGGTGGAGAGAGCGTTCTCTTCTTCATCTGGATGGGTAGTGCCTATCCCTCAGATATTCAGTCTGGATCCTGTGTGCCTTGAGCCCCATCATTCTATGCCACAGGGACAGCCAGCCCAAAGTCTCCAGGTTACACCTCTCCAGAGCATCCCAACGAAGAGGTCCCTAGGAAGAGGAAGTGCAAGAGGAGGCACTTGGACTCCCCTCAGGAGTCTGTCACAGAAGATATGGGTTTTGATGAAGGGGAAGGGTCCCCAAGATCACCACCTGAAGATGTCTCATTTGGAGACATCCTTGAGATTCTTAAGCAGAGAGGTGGTTGGTCTACTTACAACCCTTCTCCGGAGGAATCAGTATTCCTGGAGGCCTTTGGGTCTGGCCCATCTATCTCTGGGGTAACTCCACCCATTGACAAGCTCATTGACTTGATCTCTACATCAGTGTGAAAGGAACCAGACACAATTGAGCCAATTCCCAAAAGACTGGATCGGATTCTGGCACCACCTGTAGGAAGAGAGTTTTGGAGCAAGGGAGTGCCTGTAGATGCTATGGTCATGGTGGCGGCCACCAAGAAGGAACTCACAGAGGAGAGTTCCTCTGTATATCCCACTAACAGGGAGTTTAGGGCTTTGGACAGATTTTGGAAGTGTGTGTATGCTTCAGCAAGTTTTGTCCTCAGATTGCTGAACTACTTGGCACACCTTACAAGGCTACAGAGGGACTTGATAAAGGAACTGTCAAGATCCCTTCCTGGGGTCACTACTGCTGAGGCTCAGGCATCTGTGGCCTCATAGTTGGCAACCCTACTATCCATTTCTAATCCATCCATGAAGCTTATATCTCATGCAGCTGAAGGTGCCTCAAGGGCGGCAGGTTCAGGCATTTCCATCAGGAGACATGCCTGGATGCATTTGTGTGATTTTGGGGTGCCTTTCAAGTCTTTGTTCATCAATGCACCCTTTGACGGCACTTATTTGTTTGGCCTGAAAGTGAAGGACACATTGTCCAGGTGCGAAAAAGATGGAAAGGCCCTCTCTGCTGTAGGCATATGTTTTTTGAATCATCAAAAAAACCTTTTCAAGAAATCAACAAGCTGGTCAAAAGATGTGATTCAGAAAGTCCCAGGATCCTTTCCAAGATCCATTTGGAGGTAATTCCCCCAGATATAGAGGGAGGACCTCAAATGGAAGACACCACCCACACAGCAGAGGAGGCCCACAGAATGAAGGATCTAGAGATTCCTTTTCTGACAGACCCTAGCAGTGCTCCTGAAAGGATGCTCAATTGTCCCCCCTCTGGAGGCAATAGGGGTTTGATTATCCCTGTACCAGAGACCGTGGATAGATATCACAAAAGATATGTGGGTGCAGAGGATTATTTCCAGAGGTTATATAATTCCCTTTTCCCTTCCATCACCACCTGTATGCAAGTGTTCCCCCAGTCAGAGGAAAGCAGCAGCACCACAAATATAAAAGATGCTAGAAAAAAGATTCATCCAAGGGGTCCCACTAGACCAGATAGAATCCAGCACTTACTCAAGATTCTTTTTAGTGCCCAAGAATATAGGGTACTGGAGACCAATTTTCCAGTTTTTGGATCTTAGCAACTTAAACAAGTCAATTCAACATATGAAATTTTGGATGGTCAAGGTTCCGTCCATTCTGCCCTTCTTTTGCAAGGATGAGTGGATGTGCTCAATAGACCTTCAGGATGCGTACTGTCACATAAAAATGAATAAACAATCCAAACGTTATCTACACTTCTGGCTGGGAGCCAGTCATTACTAGTTCGGAGCAATGCCCTTTGGCTTCACCACAGCCCCCAGGGTGTTGACCAAATGTATGGCAGTGGTAACAGCTCACCTTTGACTGCAGGGATTGTGAATGTTTCTGTACCTGGACAGCTGGCTCATTAGCACCCCAACCAGGCATTTAGTTATAAGAGCACAAGATCAGGTACTCCAAACTTTCTTCCATCTGGAGATAACCATAAATTACAACAAATCTCAGTTAGAACTGTCTCAAACATTGGAATTCATAGGAGCAATTTTCAACACAGTACCATGATAGCTTCTCTTCTTCTCTCAAGAGTACAAAAAAAAATCAGACTCCAGTTCACAAAAAGAATTCACAGTACCACAATCTCAGACCAATTGATTCTAAAACCCTTAGGATCAATGTTGGTGGCAATAGTTCAAGTTCCTGTAGCAAGATTTTACATTAGAATTCTTCAGTGAGTGCTTGCAACACAATGGTCTATTCTTTACCAACATGTCAGCCCAAATGAGAGTCACTCAGGCATGCAAGAGCTATCCTTCTTGGTGAATTTGATCAGGTCCGGTTCTACAAGGCTGTCTTTCATTCTTCTTCAGCCCAAGGCCATAGTGACCACAGACACATCCCAGATTGGCTGGGGGGGCATTTCCTGGGGAAAACAGTCCAAGGTACTTGGTCCCCCAAAGAGGCAAACAAGCATATTGATGTCCTGGAAATGAGAGCAGTGCTCTTAGCATTGCAGGCTTTGCAAGACTCACTCTGTTTCAGGGCTATTGCATATCAGACAATGTGTCAGTGGTCAGGTACATCAACAAACAAAGAGGAACCTGGTCTTACTTCTTGTGTTGAGAAACCCTCAGAGTGTGGCAATGGGTGATCTGATCCAACCATTTTCTAACAGGAACACACATACTGGGGAAGTCAAACATGATAGCTGACAGATTGAGAAAGTCCATTCTACTACCTCACCACTGGTCTCTCAAAACGAAGGTGGCAGAAATTATTTTTCACCAATGCCCACCTTGCTGTGACCTTCTTCCATCTTCCCTAAACAAGTGCAGCAGCTTCTTTGCCCTAATCCCCCCACAGGGCAAATCACCAAGAGATGCTCTACTACATGACCCCCCCCCCCCGGTCTCCTCTGTGTATATCCTCCATCTCCCTTGATCCCCAAATTTCTGCAGAAAGCCTTACAGTTGAAAAGCAAAGTCATCCTCATTGCGCCTTACTGGCGTCGACATATTTGTTTCACCTTTCTTTGGCCTCATCTAATTTCCCCTACTTGCATTATGGATCTGATTCCAGACCTGTTGTCTCACCTGACAAGCATGATTCACCTGGATATTTCAAACCTAAAGCTGACAGCATGGTTTCTGCACTTCCTTTAATAGCCAGACATCCTTTGCTGTCATCCCAATCCATCATATACTTTTATCTTCCCATAAAGCTTCTACAAGAAAACTTTACAGAAGTAAATGGAAGAGGTTTGTTTTTTGGGTGCTGCAGAAACATATTGACCACTTTTTAGCTGCTGTACAAAGTGGCCTGGAACTTTTAGCTATAATCTTCAATGAAGGAGTTAGCTGTTCTACAATTAGAGTTCAATTATTAGTCATTTTTAATTTTCACATTGGGTTTGCAAACTCCACTCTGACATTATTTAAACTTTGTAAGGCCTTCTTGAGAGGCACCCTTCTTTTGAGACTTCTATATAAAGATCCAGCTCCTCCATGGGAATTAAATTTAGTACTACAGGCCTTGATTTGTTCCCCTTTTGAACCAGCAGCAAGATGTGAATTAAAGTTTCTGACCTGGAAAACTATTTTTCTAGTGGCCACCACCTCAGCAAGAATCTCAGAACTTCCAAGCTTTTATTCTAAACCTCCCTACTTGATTTTTCACAGGGATAGAGTGACATTACAAAGCAATCCTTCTTTTCTTCCTAAGGTGGTGTCATAATCTAACTTCAACCAGTCCATTAATCTACCAGTTTTTTTTCCTAAATTTGCAAACAAAGGTGAATATATGTTGCATTTATTGGATGTCCACAGATAATTGTGTTTTTGCTTACATACAGCAAAATAAATTAGAAACATGGATCAGTAATTTGTCTGCTTTGCTGATTCTAAATTGGATAAATCAGTTGCAAAGGTAACTTTAGCCAGATGGTTGAAGGATTGTATATCATTTGTCTATAACAAGTTGAGTCTGTCCTTACCAGAACCTTTAAGAGCCCATTCAACTAGGTCCATGGCTACTTCTTCAGTGTTTCGATCTTGGGCTTCCATGGACGACATGTGTCTGGCTGCAACTTGGGCCAGTCCTCATACCTTTATTACTCATTATAAACTGAATTTGGTCAAGAGGGAAAGAGTAACCTTTGGCTCAGCTGTGCTCAGGAATATCCTTCCTTAGGGTCCACTCGGGATTTTAGGTAGCTGGGGACTCTGTCTCAGCTGTTGAGGAATGAATGAAAATTGACAGCATCAGATAAAGAAGTTATGTTCTCACCATAATATTCCATCGGGGTTGTCCAATTTCATTCTTCCTCAACTCCCCTTCCACCAACCCCCAACCTTTTTTCATCATTGATTTCTGGAAGAACAAGAAGTTATAAGTACACCTGTGTTCCTTATGTTGAGCTCCAGTTATACCTCATACTGTCAAAATATTATGTTAATATTTCTTAAGTTATGTTATCCAGCAAACAAGATCTGAGGTATGTTAGGGGTGATGCATTATGGTTAAGGGAGGGGCTCAAGAATTTTCTGGTGGCAACGAACTATAATAATAGCTGAGTCGGATCTGAGGATCAGATCCAAATACAACTGTTGAGGAAGAATGAAAATGGACAGCACAGATGGAACATTATAGTGAGTGCATAACTACTTTTTATGGATGGTAGGCTGGTTAACATATTCAGGTTCAAATCCTGTAGCTTGATACATTTTCAAGAACTGTTGAGCTTCTGTGCATTTTCAAGGAGTGTAGACTTTATGTGCATTTGCAAAGAATGTTAGCTCTAGTGCATTTTCAAAGACTGTTGTCTTTCTGTGTATCTTCAGGGAATACTAAGTTTCTGTGCATTTTCAAAGAATGTTGGGTTCCAGTGTATTTTCAAAAACTGTTGAGTTTCTGTGCATTTTCAAGGAATGTAGGGTTTCTGTGCATTTTCAAAGAATGTTAGTTCTAATGCATTTTCAAGGGCTGTTGAGTTTCTGTGTATTTTCATGGAATGTTGAGATTCTGTGAATTTTCAAGGAATACTGAACTTCAAGAGAAGAGACATTTACTGTTGCTCGTTCTAAGTCTGTTTTCAATTTGTAACTATTTTGTTTAGTAAATGGCCATCATCAGTGTTTGTGCTATAAAATTTGAAAGCAGTGTTAGTAGCACAATGGGTAGCATACTTGCCTTTGGTGCAAAAGGCTGTGCGTTCTACTCCTACACCATGTAGATGGAGTGCTAATATTGCAGTGCCCTTTTAAGGGGGAATGGAGTGTTGCACTCCTACGTGTGCCCAACTTTGGATGAGATGTCTAGTAACTATGACCCTGTTGCCAGTTTGACAGTGCTTCTGTATTGCAATATTACCAGCTTACCATTTGTTTTAATGTAACAATTTATTCTTCAAGGGCAGCAGGCTCGGCAATGAAAAAAATTAATTCTGTCACCTGGAGTGAGACTTGAATTCATAGCATTTTGCTGTGCAGAAGGCTGTAACCTAATATTTGACAATAACCAAATAAAAGTTCCACATTTTAGGAGCCCAAAAAGAAAATGGTGTAAGACAAAATTCAAGCAAAGCTTGAGTGAGGACCAACGTGAGTGGGTTACAGCATGAATTCTGAAAGCTTTGTACCAAATCTGTTTTCAAGTAAATGCCCAAAAGTGGGACAGTGTTTAAGATTAAGCACTTTATAGACAAGACAAAAAGAAAATGTTGTATCTATTAGGCAAACATAGGTATGTTAGTTATTTGAAGGACACTGCTGTGATTTTCTAATGGTGGTACATTCACATTGACTCTGCCAAAGGTAATTGCTTAAAAAGCTGATAGTGATCACTGGAAGGCCATGCTCCAATCTTGGTAGAATCCCCCCTTTTCCAGTGCTGTTTAGGCTACAGATATTAGGAAATAAGCAGTTCTGTACCTGGTAGGTACCAACCCATTATTCTTCTCAGAACCTTGTCAGTGTGAATCAAATATAATAGAGTTCTCTTATCACATGACTGTTTGACTGTTTCCAGGTGCCCAACTTGGTGCTTTATGTAACAGATTATGTTTTTGGATCATGAGATATGTGGCTACAGTTCTCCTGATCCTGAAATGTATGCAAAGGCTGCATTTGCTGAACTCTAATAAATTGGAGACATAGTTTTACATAGTTATTCTGAGTTAAGAGATCTTCCAGTTGGCCCAGATAAAGATATCATCTTTGTACAGTAATGCTGGCATACGGGACACACTTCAAATGCATTGCTGACAATAGAGGATTAGGAAACTCCAGTATGGCTTTCTGACAAATGTAGCTTAAGGCAAGTACAGAATATGAGTGTCTCATTGATTTTCACTTTGAAAGTCCAGTTACTTTGATAGTTATGTACATAGAAGAGTAACTCTCTGAGTAAGTTTCCTCTTGTACAAAGTCAGATGTTATGTGCAAGACAAGTGTGTGAACACTGTAATGAATTTCCCCTTGACTTTGTTGAACAACATGGCATTAGTAAGGTGGAGTATATCATTCTGGATGCTCCAGCCTTTGTGAAAGCCACATTGGCTCTGACTGTGTAGACTATAGCTGATGAAATAAGAGCTTACCTGTCTCGATACTGCTGTTGTTGCAGGTGTTTTTAGTGCAGAGCAAGAAGAGAGACATCCAAATGTTGTCCACCAAACAGGTGTCAGCATTATGTATGTTTGATTGGGTATCGAACAACCATAGATATAGAAATAGATATAAATATCTATCTGTATATATATATATATATATATATATATATGTATATATATATATATATATATATATATATATATATATATATATATATATATATATATATATATATATATATATATATATATATATATATATATATGTATATATATATATATATATGTATATATATATATATATATATATATATATATATATATATATATATATATGTATATATATATATATATATATAGAACAATTCATGCAATTGAATGTTCAGAATATCAAATGTTTTATAGCTGGCAGAAGCAATCAGAACTCATTTGATTGCTTCTGCTGGTGTTGTGGGAGATTGTGGAACAGCAGGGAATGGGGATTTGCCTTTTCTCCACTGTTGTACAATTTCAGAAGTGATATATAAACATATATATATATATATATATATATATATATATATATATATATATATATATATATATATATATATATATATATATACTTAGCAGGGGTTGTAGGGGGTCAGATTGCCCCCCTACATAACCATGATTTTTTTTTCCTGGTAGTTTCAGTTCTGATCCTTTTGGATCAATGTTTTGCCATTTGATGTATTTTACTAAGATATTTTAAAGCACATCCATACGTGTGTGTGTGTGTGTGTGTGTGTATGTATATATATATATATATATATATATATATATATATATATATATATATATGTCCCCTTCAGAACATCTAAAACCCATAACATCTAATTTCATAACATTGATACCAGAACATCTAAAACCCATAACTTCGAATTTCATAACATCTAACACTGCAAATCACATGAAAATAACATCCCTTCCAGATATAATGACACCAAACTACCAAACACACTTTTTACTACGTTTCTGTAGGGGAGCTTGATACAGTGGGGTTAGGAAATTAACTTTTTTCCACTGTAGTGTGATCTTGGAGTTGGTATATTTAATTTACGGGGGGCATAGCCCCCCACATGAGGGGTATAGGGGGGCTTGCCCCCCTGCAGAAATATAGTAAAAAGTGTGTTTGGTAGTTTGATGTTGTTATATGTGGAGAGGGTGCTATTTTTCTTTTGATTTGTATTGCTTGATGTTGTGATGCACATTTTCGATGTTATGCAATTAGATGTTATGGGTTTTAGATGTTTTGGGTTTTAGATGTTCTGGTCTCAATGTTATGAAATTAGATGGTATGGGTTTTAGATGTTTTGAAGGGGGCCCATATATATATATATATATATATATATATATATAAACACACACACACACACACACACACACATATATATATATATATATATATATATATATATATATATATATATATATATATATATATATATATATATATATATATATATATGTATATGGGTCTACTTTGTTTCATTGAAAGCTCATTTCACTGAATTTGAATTCACCCTGAACAAATCGCTGAAAGTTCAAATTACTGAAAACTCATTTCGCCGAATCTCATTTCATTGAAGTGAAGTACTGACACTGTGTAGAGTACTGTAAGGCAAGTAAAAGGTATATGCCCTTTTCCCCACTGTAGTGCGATCCTGGAGTTAGTATATATAATTAGGGATGGTGGGGGCACAGCCCCCACATAGGGGGTATGGCAGGTGTAGCCCCATTTAGTTTGGGTATATATTGTCTTCTGGCAAGAGTTAGTCATTGGTGTTGTAAGTATACATGTCTATGGTTTGAAATGTATTGTTTTGAAGCTTTTGGTGAAATATAATATAAAACCCTCCACCCCCACACCTCAACTATGCACACACATGGGAGAACAAGAATTTTCATTCAGGTGTTTATCAATTCATCCTCACCAACTTTCAGATTGCTGTATCTAAGCTACATCTGAACTGTAATTAAAAGTTAACACATTGTAAAATATAGCCTAACATGACAAACCCCCAAGCCATAATAACAAATAGAATTAGATGTAAACCATGTGAAACAGCAGTAGTGTTCTGAACCATTTTCTAACAGTGAGCACACACTGTTCTTAAGTGACATTGTTGCTTCTACTTTTTTATATTACAGTCCCAGCAGTGCAGTTCTTCTCATATTATTGCAACGGTTGTATTACAGTATAACTTTCCCTCTACTCACTAGAAACAAATGTAAACTTTATTGTTTTTTTTTTTTCCTTTTCTGTGCCACATTTAATATGCAGAGCAAGCATTCATGCTACAATTGTAGCTACTAGTCTCTAAGGAGTCAGTGTTGAAATCTAACCTTTTTATGTAGCAAAAATACTCAGCTCTATCCTGCATTTCAGTCCTCAGCATACCAAAGCAGAGTGATATTTTAAACTTGCACATTCTATTCTCTTCTTTAACTGCATGAAATCCATTTATCATTCATTGTTTAGCACTTACAAGAAAGCAGAACACTGCAGTTTCCGTAGACAATGGTGTTCTTCCAAGTAGGAACAAAATTTATTTTATTTTTATTAATAGGCCTTCTTCTAAGTGAAATAACATCGTTATCGGTGCCTGCTAACTGTGTATATATGTGCACTGAGATTTAACCTCTGTGAGGTGCAGCACTGCACAGAGAAGGAGAAGGAAGGGAGCTGAATTATTCCTGTACAACATTTACCTTTTAATAAATTACTGTCTAGACTAGCAAGGTGCAGTTCAGTGTAACATCCATAATGTTGCAGGCCAAATCTGCTGCATGTATATATTTTAAACTTGTAGTAATATTCAACAATGTGCCTCTTCCACCAGTACTTTCAAACTGTTCATTATACAATGATGGGTCCTTGTTATTCAGAAATATGCTCGCTGATTGGACAGAACAACCAGCATGCCCATTGTAAGTCAAGAATATACCAACAATAAAAACAATCTGGATGATAAAGTACCATTGAGTGCTCAGACTTTTTTCTGTTGATATATACTACAGAGGCATATCTCTCAGCTGTCTAGATTTTCACAGAATGTCCAGATTTTTGCCTCATATTATTGGTTTGTTCCTCATAAAGTATGTGGGTTTCTGACAACTCACTGAGGAGTGAAGTCATAAATAATGACATGACTGTGAGTTTCAGACTTCATATCCTTCAGACAATGCATGGCTAATGCAAATCATGTTATTCTAGCAGCTTTCTAAATTTATCAGGGGCACATTTAGAATCTATCCCTATTCTGGGGCCTTTATCCCCCTTTATTTAACACTTTGTCCACATTTCTGGAGCTAAGGGCTTGAAAGGTATATAAAGAGGGCAGACCAAATATAAGAAAAATCAAGTATGTTCTGAAAAATTAAAGAAACAGACTTACCTGATTTTCCTTGTATTTCTGCACTGTCTTTGCAGATTCTCATACCACTGAACTGTCCGGTTTTATAATTAAAAAAACATAGAGATTGTTTTTTTCTCTGTTGCTTCTGTTGAACAGCACTGTTGTACTGTGCAAGCATGGGAATGTTAAAGTCCCATATACATGTACATCAACATATACATACATCAACAAAAGCAAAAGAAGCTGAAGTTAAGCTGTTGATCACTGTATGCAGCCATCTTGGAAGTCTATAAATATGATGTCTTAGTAAAGTATACAGCTGCATGTAAGAATTGTTTTCATTAGGAACATATTAAGAGTATCCTTCTTGAATTAAAAGGCTTTGGACCCATTCAGTGTATCTTTCTTGAACAGGTTTTGAAAATATGGCATTAATAAATCCTTTTTATATTTGAAACTATCTTAAAAGTGGTCACTCAGTGCAGCCTGTTCTTTTCCTTGTTATATCATTTCTTCTGTTTCTTCTAATATCCTCTACATTTTGACTTAAAACATGGTTTTTAATCCCATGTTTGGATGGTAATGATATGGGAGAGGTAACTTAGTTCCTAGGAGTGGCATCAAAACATTTCTTTTATTTGCCCTTCCTCTTAAGAATAGACAGTGAGTGTTAGACATGTGTTTGGAGCCATACTTCACTGCCTTTCAGATAATAATAACCATCCACCATATGCTATAAACTGGACTTCTCTGACCCCCTAGTTGGTGTTAAATAAAGATAAAGCATCTGAACCCATATACACACTTTGATTTTGCACTAGGGAGCAAACTTGCCCTTATTCACAAATTATTTATTGATTAACCTGGTATGTTTTGTAATTTTTATCCACCCTCTCTTCTTTTACTTTTGTTTACCTTGTACTTGTGTCTTATTTGGCACCCAGTGCCATGTTATGAATTGCTGGGCCCTTTCTCTGAAAAATTACTTGTAATATTTATGGATATGATAAAACAAAATAGCATCTTTCTTCTTGGCTGAAGATATTATCTGTCTTGCGTCATCTGACTGTGGTAGTTAATGAGGCATGATAAATAGGATCATGGGAATGGGTACAGACTGTAGTTGATGGGTGCTGTCTGTGGTAGAGATCCAGAACTGTTGTTGAAGGAGCTCTCCATGGTAGTGATTTAGGAGTTGTATGTGTAGTTGAGACGCCATGGTAGTGATAAAGAAGCAATAGCTGCATTTGAGGGGAGCTGTCCATGGTAGTAAAAAGTCGCTGTGTCTTTTGACAGAGCTGTTAGTGTTACTAGTCAGTCTGCATCTCTACCATAACCTGTGACTATGCACTTTTGGTAATTCCTGATTGAGTGATAGTGCAGGTTCAAGTGGCAGAGGTGAGGGTTCCCAACTGGGTCTCTGGACTCACTTTCCAGAATAAACTGAGGAACTCTATGACCTTGGGACATCTTGGCATACAGTGCTGTTTGGATCCAGAAAGGGCCAGATGATGTAGTTTACACAACAGGATTTGATATCCTCTGGGAAAATCTCTTTTAAGCTCTGTTATATATGTGCAATTGGCAGATTTAAGGGTCAGCCCATGCCATGCTGGTGGGATAATATATTTCAACTTGCTAGAGAACACCTGGAAAATTTACTTGAGGAGCTGAAATCCATGGCCAGAGTAAGGAATACCTGTTTTGCTTTCCTTGGCAAAGTGCTACCTTGAACAACAATGACAAGTAGGATGTGCTGTGACAGTCTGCTGCCTGCATTCACAGGATGAGCTGATTTCTAGTTGACTCTTTGTGTCACATAAACCTTTCTTATAAAACATGACTGCTGTTCACATTTCAGACACAGAGCACAACATAATACTTTAATACAACCCCTGTGCTGCTAGTTCAGTCATGTATTACTTGGAGATTCTGAAGTGTTGGCTTGTAAGGTTAAGTTAATGCCTAGAGGGACAGCTGCACTTTTCAAAACAAATATACAAAAAATGTGTAAATATCATCATGGACAGTATTTCAGTGTCTTAATATCAACTGGAGTTACAGCTTTTGTGCAGGAACTTTAGTAATCAGAAGTTTCCCTAATATCCAGAAAAAAACAAACTGTTTTCACTTTTAAAATATTCTTTCAATTTTTTTTTCTTTTATAAGGGTGGGTTTAAGAACTCTTCTGTTTTCCTAGAATTTAAATGTTTTAGATGGTAAACAACAAAACAGTTATATAGAGATAGCATGGAAATTATTTGCTTGTTAAAAACTCACATCTGTCAGTACAGAGATTACTTTGAGCACTCTTGGTAGTCTGCTCATTGGTCCATGAAAGACAAAGCTGGAAGTCCAACAATCTGTAATATATCAATCTAATGTAATACAAAGGTGAAATCAGGCTGCTCTACAAAATAAAACAAATTTCATTCATAGCTGTATACCTTATTAAAATATCACATTTCTACAATGTAGAACTGCAGAAAAATAGTAGTTCAAAAGCCTCATTTGTGTTACTGAATTGCCTGCTCTAGATGCAGTTACAGTTATTGTGTTTATATTAAAACTTTACTACCAAAACACAAATGAACACACACCTTGCTATACCCCAAAATCAGTAATACAATAGGAGTAATTGTAGTAAGTCCAGAAGTTCTTATAAACTTCTTTACTGCAAAGAAAAGTTGCATTTTTTAAGCATTTTGTTCAGTTTCTTTCTGTCAGTTAGTAAAGGATGCTAATAAGTGCTGACTTCTTAAACAAATCACATAAGGGTGGTGTAGTGTAGCTTATCACTAGAGTCTCTGGTTTCCTCCCACATTACCACAGACATAACAAGGTTGGTGATCCAGTGAACTGGCAGTGCTTGTGTGCATGTATGCATATATGTATGTGTCTGTGCCTATGTCTGTGTGTCTGTGTGGCTATGTGTGCTTGTGTGTCCTTTGAAAGTCTGGCATTTAGTTCTATGCCTTATGCTTCTACTTATCAGAAAAGCAACTCCCATATTACCACAAATAGAAGACATAAGAAAATGAATGAATAAAAATCAGGAAGGTGTCAATGAAATATTTATTTTAGGTGAACTTGTAATTGCCAGTCTTCAAAAAGTAAATCTTAAATTTTTATATACTTTATCCTTTGGTGGTTCTATTTTCATGACATATAAAAAGGTAATGCTCATTAGACATGGTTCTCCATGGCTCAGTAATGACAAGCACTTGCAGTGTCGGCAGAATGTGCACTGCAAACAGTTTGTTGTGCCAGTAAACTGTCTACAGCCTCATTACAGCTTCTATGGGACCTGACAATATCCCCGGTTGTGTTCTACATGAAATACAGAGTGAACTGGCACCTCACCTGTGTGCTCTGTTCAATCACAGCCTCACCTCCGGCTTTGTCCCTGACGAATGGCACAGTGCTACAATTATCCCTGGGAACCATCATCCCATTAGCCTGACGAGTCTGATATGCAAAGCTATGGAACGCATCACCATGGACCTAATAAACAAGGATATAAAGAATCTCCAAACTCTGGATCCCACACAGTTTGGTTTTGTGAAGGGTAGATCATACCTGGTCAACTTGGTCAACTTTTTTGAGTCAGTCACCAGAGCTGTGGATGAAGGCAAGGTAGATCATATAGCCTGCCTTGATCTGGCCAAGGCTTTTGATACCATTCCCCACTCAGGAATCATAGAAAACTCACTAAGCTTGGCATCAACCCCTATATCACTAGGTGGGTTGCAAACTGGCTCACAGATAGAACCCACAGTGTGAAAGTAGCTGACTCCAAGTGAGATGTCAATTAGTTACAAGTGGAGTCCCACAGAGTTCGGTCCTGGGTCCTCTCCTGTTTGGTATCTACTTCTCTGAAGTCCAGGCCAACACGAAGGGACTCTGGCTGACAATGTTCGCAGACGATTGCAAGTTAGGAGCTATTATTAACTCTTCAAGTGATGTTGACATCCTACAGAATGGCCTCACTGTGACCAACGACTGGTGTCAGAACCATGGCCTTAAGCTCAATGCCAGAAAATGTGTCGTCATCCCCTTTGGGAAAAACCCGGTTCCCATGAATTACCACATTGATGGTAGTCCACTGAACACAGAAGACGTTATAAGAGATCTGGGAACACAGGTTGACAGCAACCTCTCTTTGAACACCACATTGCCACTGTGGTCAGAAAGTCCTTCTGTGTGATACTTCTCATTACTAAAGGTTTTGCATTCAGGAAGAAAGAGGTCATTGTCTCCCTCTACTCTTCCCTCATTAGGCCAATCATCAAGTACAATTTCCCATTTGGCATGTACCTCACTAGACACCTGCAACAACTGGAGAGGCCACAAAAGTACCTCACAAAGAGGATCCTAGGCCTTAAACACTTGTCCTATATGGACAGACTCAAAAAACTCCAACTATTCTGTGTCTCATATTGCCTACTTAAAGGCGATCTCTGCTTGACTTACAAAGCCATGTCTGACCCACCTCTGTTAGAAATGCTACATCTAAAGAAATCCCAATCCTTCTGCACCACATGCTCCAGAGACCTCAACCTTATTACCACAATTAACAGAACATGCTGGAGGGACAGGTTCATAACCCAGAGACTGCCCATGCTATGGAACAGACTTCCCATATATGTCAAGCAGAGCACCTCACTGACCCTATTCAAGAGAAATCTTGATGAGTGGATGGGAAACACAAAAATCATCTTGGGGATCACTCCAGTGGCTCTACTCGACAGAGGCACTGGGAACTAAGGTCGGGTGGCACTATGCCAGGGTAATCCTATGGCTAGGCTTGTAAAGGCCCCAGGGCCATTAGCCTAGTACACACCTGTGAACCTATATAATAGTTTTCAGGGTGTCACACATACCATGCTGGTTGTATCAGACCATTATATACTGGTTGAAGCAGCAGCTAGAGCAAGTGTCACTACATCCGCTAGTAATTAAAATGATAATGCCTTTATCAAGTCCATGTAACCCATTTCCTTATCAAAACAAGTAATTTAGCAGTGCATCAGAATATATACAGGAACTTAGACCTTAGGAAAATTTTCTTATCCTCTCCCCCCGAAGGCCCGCCTCATGTTACACATCTGTATTGTCACTTAAACAGTGTAGCAAGATACAGCATGCTGTTTCCATGTTGTCTCTCTCTCTTTGCTTCTTCATGACTGTCAGGGGAGACTGGGTTGGCCAAAGATGAATTTATCTGTTGCCACTTTGTTTGTAACTTGTTATCTATCTGCCAGGATTTTATGCTTGTCAGCATAATCTCAGTACTTTCTTAAATTTCTAAAATGCTGATAGCTGTCCTCTGTAAAGGGCAGCTCTATAGACACTGAGGAAATAAAATCAGATATCCAGCTTTATGACATAAAGTTACTTAGCAAGTATTTTCTTTATTGCTTTTGTGATAAAGCTCTGTTCTGTAGTCTTGCTGACTCTAGTTTCTGTTCTGATCTGTTAGTGTATTTTTCCAGAGGTACACTACCATGGACTTTGAAAGCAGCCCTTCAGCCACCTGCAGGTGTGACCATCTGCTAAAGATGAGTTTGTTTCAGAACCAGGTTCACTGGTGTCACAAATGTGACTCTGATCACTAAACTAATGATCTGGTTTTCAGGAACACAGTCATATTAGTTCAATTCATGATTTATTAATGAGTTTGAGTGGAAATGTTTTAATCATAGTAAATGTCTTTTAATTTGAAAGAAAGTCCTTCGATCTGTATGTTGAGCATGAATGCTACATTCAAACATTTCAATACCACCATGCAGAAAGGAGACATTTTCCATTACATTTTCCACTAATGAAACATGTGAGAGCCCAGGGATAGCCATGACATTATGGCCTCTAAATTCTGTCTAATACTGAACATTAACAACCGGTGCTAGTACAAGGTCTTCAGGTAAGATACTTTCACATCTTGCTTTTCTGTTTTGTTTTCCTTTACTTTGAATGCTATGCTTGCCTTTTTATTAGTAGACTCATCTTGCTGTTCTAAACTTGACATTCAGCAAGGTGTCCCTGCTTGTGAGCTCCACCTACCTTTCTTTGTCGGGTGATATGGAACTGGTCTCAGGTTCATTTCACTAAATGGCATTGATCCTGTTACTCTGTGCTGTACAATACAAGGCCATCCAGCACTATGGTCTACCATGGTATCTTTAACAAATAACTTTTACAAGGACATTAGCACCTGCACCATGTCCACCATGTGCACCTCTGTTGCATAATCCATCTTATGCTCTAAAGGGAACATTTGTGGTACAGCAATACAGGCTGCAGTTGTCACTTTGCATTTCCAGTGCATGCTCCCTACCACAGTGCTGACCCCTGTCTAGTCTCAGTACACCATTCTTTTACCATTATTGTTGGCACCTGTACTGGTGTTTCATGTCTCAGAGCTGGCTAATATCAGAAATTAAACACCCAGATCATATATATCCATCAGATGATCTCACATCTTACCAGACCCCTCTTTCCTCAATATTCAGGGATAGAGTTACCCTCCACTACACATAGTCCCTGCTTTGAACAATAGTTTGATAATGATGGCCTTCTGATAGGCTTTCAAGACTCTGTGGTTGAACAACGCAATGTAGAAGTAGTGTAATAGCCTGGCCAACCGGAACCTCCACCAAAAGTTTTGCTGTTTACCCTGCCATTAGGTGTGCATTAAGGCCCCTATGATGCCCGTGCCCTGGCCCAGCATTCAAGGAGCCTCAATCCTCACCACTAACACCAGTGAGGGGCATCTCATATAAGAGGAAAGGATAACAAATACACACAGTAAAGTGCAATTTCACTTAAGAGCACACAGAGATCACAGTCAGTCTGGGGCTGGTCGTTCCTTTGCTCTCCAGGTCCCCAATAAGATTCCCCACTGGCACAGCTATAGGGTCCAGATCTCAGCCTAGTGGGCAAGCTAAAACCTCCAGCACCCTCTCTATCCAACCAGTGCTTTGTGTCCCTGCCCAAGTAGCTGACACACACACACACACACACACACACACACACACACACACACACACACACACACACACACACACACACACACACACACACTTTGTGAAGAGTTTATACAACCACACAGACACTCCTGGGGAAGGCTGGCACCGGTTCTCCAGCTGTGCTTCTTTTTCCCAGACTATATGGTAGTACCAGCTGCCACCACCCTCTAATATTTATCAGCTACTCAAAGGCCCTTAAAAGGGTTCCAATTATTACTGTGCAATATTATTATCCAAATGGTAGTATAGCCCCAGGCTAAAGCTATTGGAGTGGCTTTTTACTATTTTACCAAAGGCATGCAAGTACTCTCAAGAGCTTAAATTATCTCTACAAAAACAGCCACAGTTGAAAGGGTTTAAAAATATGTGATAACAAATAGTCAAAACACAAGACAATACTTTTACTACACAGTGCTAGTCAGGTGTTCAGAGATCACAGAGAAATACTTAAAATAATTCAGTAGTACAGTTCTGACATCACAGAAAAATACTTAGTCTAATCTTTCTAGTTTCTAACTATTCCTAAGAGAAAACACAAGTCTAAGATAAACTTACATATAGAGCAAGACAGTGCTGGTGAGTTGGATGGTCAAGACAAAGATGCTTAATGCTGTCTGATTCTCTCTGTTTTTAAAATCACATTCCTGGTTCACATTACATCATTCTTCACACTTCCCTGGGTTCCCAGGCTAACAGAAACTACATTTACATTCTTCACCTCTGGGCAGAAACCAGAGCAATAAAGGACATTTATGCATGGAAATTCTGGCCATTAACTCTGGCGTTAAAACAATAGGCAGGATGCCTCACTCTAGACTTACTGACTCCGAGTTTTAACATCAGAGGGTCACAGAATGCTTTACTTCGTCAGTAGAGTGCACTGTTGATACATGTTTTCCAGTTCCACGTGTAACACTATTTTTACCATTTAAGACAACAAGCCTGTGGTTTACATTAATATTACAGATGACAGAATTATCTACAAAATTCTATCTGGCTAGGCTGGCAGCCTTCACCTATCTTCACTCAGTCTTCACAGCCCCAATCATAGAAATCTCATCAGATATCTTTTTAAGTGTTTAGCTTCTCTGGGACATTATTTATCAAAACAGAAGCATCAGTACCCTTTTCTCTGACCCTTCTTTCTCAGAAATGATGATGATGGAAACATCACCATTTTACTGCTCTAATCCTAGATAAAGACTGTTAGTCCCTGGACTTGTGAGGTAAAAATGCATCTCAGGTCACATTATATTGCAGTGTTTCATTAGAAAACACTTTGCAGAACAGAAGAACTTCAAAGAAAGCAAATATTAAGCAAAAGCACATAATGAGTAAAATACTTTAAGACAGGAATTAAATACAAAGATATTACATTAAATAATATACACACATAGTAAGATAACTGTAATGAACTAAAATATCATTACAGTCTCTGCATCTGTAGGAAATAAAGTCCTGACTATGTTCTAGAAAACCTGGGTCTGGATACTGACCTGGGTAGAGGAGGAGCAGACTGGACAGGATTGGGAGTGAGCAACCAGTGCCAGTTCATCCTTTCTGGGTGGAGTGGTCACCATGCATACTTGCTGGTACCACAGCAACTACTGATTTAAACAGCAGAGATGCAGTCTGTGTAAGGAAATGAGCCATAGGAATGTGAACATATCTAGGAATTAATCACTCTGTAGTTCAGTGTAATGAATGTGTGGAAACATGCACCTAACGAATGAGTCAAATAGCATTGTACTATGCCAGACACCCAAACTGTTGTTTGTATCGTATATGTGGTATATGTAATACAATTATAACTTGATATAGAGTCTAACTAGTGTATTTATATTTCTTGTACTGCTAAGCAGTATTGTGTCACTCTGGACATGGCCATGGCTGGAATGGATCATGTACTTAGTAAACAACAAACAAACAAGGAAACAAATAATGTGAATATTCCATTTAGAATGCATTTTATTACCAGTTGTGATATATATATATATATATATATAAGTAAATAATTTAATAGAATCTGTGCCATTGCCTGTTATAATACATTTATTAATTTATTACCAGTTCTGATACACACACATATATATATATATATATATATATATATATATATAAATAAATATATATATATATATATATATATATATATATATATAGAGGATACCTGTCAAATCTTCGAATGCTCAAAATTTTGAACGTTACATGGTCGAGACCAAATGTTCTAAATTTTGAATGTTCGAAGATAGACTTTCAATGGCACCGTTCGGTGCAGATAGAGAGAATTTCCCTTTTCTACACTGAAGTGCGGTCTCGGAGTTGGTATATTTAAGTAGGGGGGGTGTGGGGGGTGCAGGGGGGCTTGCCCTCCTGCTTACGATGTTAAAGTGTTTTTTTTATGTTTTTAGGTTTTTTTATTTGATGTTCGAACATCCAAATGTCGAACATTTGGTCTCGACCATGTAATGTTCGACATTTTGGATGTTCGAACATTTAACCTAGACCCTATATATATATATATATATATATATATATATATATATATATATATATATATTCTGTGCTATTGTCTGTTTTAGTACATTGTTGATATTTGTGTGTTTTAATTAAGCTTTAAAATGTGAGTAAACATATTTTCTAACTCTGTATTCGGATATGAAGTAAAAACCTGGTTCTTAGTAATTAATCACTTTTGCACAGATGCTCTTTCATTGTTTAATTTCTTTTGAGTTAACTTCTCTGGTATGCCTGCTTTTTCTACTTATATATACTTTGTCATATTTTTCCTGTTTATGCATATTATGTTGTCTTAGTGCATATTATATGAATTTCATAAGCTCTGAAAAAGGGATGAATCAGGGCATGATGAGTCTTCCTGTTAATGACAATATGAACAGAATAATTTAAGCACTTTTTTTGCAATAAACTTTATTTGTAAATTAGAAGTGATGTTTACAGTTAGCATATAAATGTAATATTATATGAGTGTACCATTACCAATAGCAGTATTTGCTTTTACTTGATCCAAATACAATCCTTAAAGAATGTATGCTCATTAAAAAGTACAATACAAGGTCCTATCTATTCAAATCTTTCATAGGATTATAGGATAATTGGAGGTCACTAGGCTAATAGTCACAGGGCCCTTACAAGCCTAGCCTAGTTCAAACCGTGCTCTCAAGGGCATCTTGTTCAAGCAGACAATAAAATCAGCACCTATTGTCCCTGTCCAAGAGGGACACAGGTGGAACCCCTGGGATGAATTTCTGGTTCCCCATCCAATCGTCCAAATTACACTTAAATAGGGCCAACGAGGGGCTTTGTTTAACATGAATAGAAGATTTGTTCCAAAGGTGGGGCAACCTCTGTTGATGTCACATACCAGGTTAAGGCCCTTTGAGTGAGTGACCCGTGTGCCATTTGACTTGTGAATGTGCAGCATTTCCATTAAAGCTGGGTTAGAAACTGCTCTGTATGCAAGGCATAGGTCACCTCTGAGCAGTCTGTATGACACAGAGTAAAGTGAAAGTTATTTTAGTTTGCCTGCATTAAGACAGATCTTGAAGACTCTGAATTTTCTTTGTGAGGAACCTTTGTGGTCTCTCCAATTGCTGTAGGTGTTTGGAAGGGAACATACCAAAGGGAGCATTGTACTCTATTGTTGGCCTGATGAGGGAAGAGTACAGGGGATTGTAACCTCTTTTTTTTCTGGAGGCAATGCCCTTACTTATGAGGTGAGCAGTATAAAATGCCCTTCTTCCCACTGTGGAGACATGGTGATCGAAATTAAGGTTGCTGTTGACGTGTGTACCTAGATCTCTCACCACAGACCGTGTGCTTAGGGTATTGTTATTGATGCAAGGGGATGATAATGCATTTTTTGCATTAAGTTTAAGACTATGACTTTGGCATTAGTCTGTGTAAGACCTTCATGCAGGATGTTGATATCACTAGGGGTTCAATGATGGTTCCCAGTTTGCAGTCCTCAGGAAACTTTGTCAGCCACAGTCCTTTCGTTTTAGCCTGTACTTTGGAAAAATAGATTCTGAACAGTAGGGGTCCCAGAACCAATCCTTGTGGAACACCACTGGTTACGGATCTGCTGGAGGAGGTGGAGTCCCCTATTTTGACCGTATGAGTTCTATCAGTGAGCTAGTTTGCAATCCACCGGACAATATATGGGTTGATACCCAGCTTGGTGAATTTATCGATGATGCCTGAGTGGGGGATTGTGTCAAAAGCTTTGGCTAAGTCTAGGTAGGCTGTGTGCACAGATGTGCCTTCATCTAGGGCTTGGGTGAATGTCTCGAAGAAGTCCACCAAGTTTAATAGGCATTATCTCACCTTGACAAAGCCAAACTGAGTGGGGTCAAGCATTTGGAGATTTCCTATATCTTTGTTAATAAGGTCCATGATGATTCATTCCATAGCCTTGCAGATAAAGCTGGTCAGGCTAATTGGGTCTGTAGTTCCCAGGGTCCATGGATGCACCCCCTTTGTGCAAAGGGATAACGGTAGCTGTTTTCCATTCCACTGGGATGAAGCCAGTGCTTAGGCTGTGATTGAAAAGCTTGTCAGTGGTGATGTAATTCCTGTTTAAACCCATGTAGAACACAGCCTGAGATGCTGTCTGGTCCCATAAATGCTGTGTTTTTGGCCTTGGAGAGGGTGTTTAAGATCTGCTTCTCAGAGATATTAGGTGGGGACATGTGTTAGGGATGCTTTGAGGTATATATGGCAGGGACAATGGAGTGAAGTTTTCACTGAACCTGTCAGCCAGCTGGTTTGCTATATTCACAGGTTCTGTATATGTAGTACCATTAACTACGAGTTCAGTGCAAATCTGGTCTTTGCCTTTGAGGTTATGGATGTAACTAAAGAAGGCCTTGTGGTTATCCTTAGCTAGAGAAGCTAATTTGGATTTGTAGTTAGCTTTGGAGGACATCACTAGGAATCTTACATGCTTGTTTAAGTTAAGAAGGGAGTGTTTCCAGTTTTGAGACCATTCCTTCCTACTGTTAGACAGCATTTTATTTTCTCCTGTTGTGTAACCTATTAATGACAGTTGTCAACCAGGCAGATTTGTTTTTCCTTGAAGATCTTGCTTTGGTTTTATCAGGTACAGCAGAGTCAATACAATTGTACAGGTGCTTGTATAAAGCATTGGTGTATAACTCATCATAGATATCTGTTTCATTAGTGGGGGGAGGGGCTATGAAGCTGTTTATGCTGTCACTTAAGAGGTTGTAATTGGCCTGTGAGAAGTTTTTAGTCTACTTGTTGCTAAGGAGGGGGTATTATGTTATTGTTACTTCTAGCAAGACTGATACTGATTTGTGGTCAGATGGCTACACACTGGAGATGGTGCAGTGGTCCTCCATGTTGGTGAGCACCAGATCCAGGATGTTTGAGCCCCTTGTGGACATGCCAACCAGCTGGTCTAGGGCATTGGAGTTAACAAAGTCCAGGAACCTTTGGGCAACTGAGTTAGAACATGTATAATTTACCCACTCAATGGATGGGTAATTAAAGTCACCCAAAACCCCAGTCTTTGGTTGTATCTTGATTGACTCAGGTAGATACAAGCAGGCTGACTGGATGTCCTGATACATGGAGGGAGTCCTATGTTTGATAATGACCTAAAGAGGGGTCTTACCTATAGTCAAGTTCACCTTAAGTAATTCAAGGGAATTGTGCTGTTTAACCAATCTAGATATATTTATCTTTAATGAATATTGATACACCACCTCCTTTAGTTCTCACATCTTTAGTTTGTTGTCTGAACATATGGAAGGAAATGTAACCTGGTATAGCTGGGGTGATCTCTCCAGCCTTAAAACAGGTCTCAGTGACTGCACAAATGACAGCATCTTCCAAGGTGAGGACTGCTTCCAGTGAGTGCAGTTTCAGGTTTAGACTCCTAGCATTTAGCAGCATAACCTTGAGGTTATTTTTAGGTGGTATTTTTACATTGGGAATTTTATTCTTGTGACATTGCCTAAAAAAGGCACTCTGGGGTGTGACAAGAGCTTTAGCCAGTAACTGAAATCCCAGGGGTGACAGATGAAGACCATCTCCTACAAAGTGTTGAGGTCTGTCGACCATGTCATCCCAGGCTGAAAGATACTGCATCCCCTTTGAATGACACCAGAAACTAAGCCAATTTTTGAAGTCAGTCATTTTTTTGTTTGTATTGAAGTATCATCCTAGGTGAAGGTAAAATGCTGCTTAAGGGCAGGGACGTACCTGCCTGAGACACATAATCAGACAGCTCAGTCATGTATCTCTTCATATAGTCCAGTGAGGTATGTCTCAAGTTATTCACACCAACATGGACTATGATGGAGTTATAACAGTACCTGTTGTTGAGAGACTTGAGTGCATATGTGATGTGGTGGAT
>NC_056733.1:1867983502-1868033502 GCF_019279795.1 Protopterus annectens
TGTGATTTTAACTGTATTAGATTGTTAAATACAGAAGTGCAAGTTTGGCTGGAAGACATATTAACATTCAGAAAGACAAATTATAAACAGCTGAATTGTAAACTGTATATATCTGTATGTGCTATTATGTATGATATGAACACATTTACAGAAGTACACACACACACACACACACACACACACACACACACACACACACACACGAACAATAAGCAGACTTGAGGTAACTCCTTTTTTAGTTTTACTGCTTGTACCACACAACAAACAGAGGCTTCTGGCAGTGCAGGTTGTTTTGGCCTTTTAACTCAACTTTCTGTCAAGATACCTGATCATTGCAAGTTGCATTTGACCTTTCTGTGTTGGCTAAGGAACTGGTTATAAATGATAATTAAGCAGGATTTCCTCAAGAAAGCATTTGGTTAAGTGACTTCAGATGTACAGAGTTTTATCAGGTTCTGTCTGGTTGGTGACGCCAGCTTCTAGCATCAGCAAATATTCACTTGTATAATTCTCATTAGTTAATTACACTGCAATGTGGTAAAACAGATCTGCCTTATTCCCAGAAAATGAATGTGGTTAACCTTAATTTACACCTGTTCAAAATACTCTGTGCATGTCTTCCTTTTTTAGAATGTCAGTGATGGCCTTCAGCATGTATTCTCTTGAGGAAAGCTTTATTGCCTTTTCCATCATCTTAGCACATTCCTGACCTTGTAAAAGTCATGTTCTATGGAAAGAACATGGGGCAAGCTTTTGTAATTCAGATTTTGATTTGGGTATTATTTTAGATAAGTTATCTTCCTTGCAGTTTTAGTTCTACAACAGCATATTCTTAAGCAACCATAAAATACTTGTAGAAAAGTTTGGTGTTACCAAGCCCATGGGTGAGACCAGACAATGTAGATTTCTGTTCTTCTTACATCTACAGTTTAATTATTCAGCAATGTATAAGCTGAAAATGGTGCACTACGTACCAAGTTCCCCTGTGTAAATCTAATATATTATTATAAGTGCTGTTAAAAATAATAGCTAAAGAGATCTGTGGTGCATTACAAATGTGTAAGATTTCAGCAAGTTAGTGTGCCATACTATAGCAGACATGCTTGTAAAAAAAAGCCAAGAGAGCATAGCTGACAAAATAGAAAGCTTGAATAAAAAAGTGTCTGAAGCCCAGATATAAGCATACAAAGTTGTTGATACCACAGTCAGTAGTTAGAATACACCACAGTCAATAGCATGTGACTTGCTGTGGGACCTTATTTGTTTATGTTCTTTATTTACCACACCTAACAGTGCCATTGACTACAAAAAACAGAGAATGTCTCAAGATTAAAATGTCTGGTTACTTAAATCTAACCAACTCATTAGAGGGAAGTTAAAGTACTGTTCTGGAAACAGATTAAAAGTAAGCTTATTGTCACTTCAAACTAGTTGAAAGTTGCAAAGAACACACACACATTGTCAAGCCACTCATGCTTTCTTGTCCAGTTTCATAGCAGTTGTGTTTATATTCTGACATAGTACTGAAAAACTGATAGTGCTATCACTTGATAAAGAGAAGGGCACAAGTTTTATAATGCAAATAATGCATACACCTTAGGGATTTTTCTTGCATTCCTTTACTAACTAGATATAAAAATCATCACTTTTGCAGTTAAAAGTTTAAAAGTTGCCATTTTTACTGTCTTAGCTTTCCAGATTTCCAGAAAAGATGGTGCATGAGTTGTGCAGATATCTACCAGGAGAACAGACAACCAAAAAATGTGACTTAATCTGATTTGCTCAGAGGAAGAAAGCTGTAGATGTACTCTTATGAGACTGAAAAAGAACATTTTCCCAAAGTGGAACATTTGTTCACAGCTACAGATTCTGTATATAAAATGTTATTTGGCATTTTTTTAATAAAGCAAACACAGCTGTAACCTCAGAGTTAAAATGCAAAAGTTCTTCTGAAAGCAAACATTCTGTATTCATCTCCCAAACCCTGTCTTAACATATCACAAAGCGATCTACTGTTCATGAAAGAAGAGGACATTTTTCCCTGCCCATAGCTATAATAGGTTTTAAAACTGAAGAAGCCAGAAGCAAACATAGGTGGTGAGAACCCTAAAAGTGCATCAATGATGCAAGTAATATCACAAAGGCTCTTTATGTTAGGAAATAGGGTAGGTAAAGGCAGTCTTACCTGATAAATTTCGGTTGGAAAATCTGAAAAGATGCAGGTCTCTTGTTTCCGTGGTAAAGTGAATCAAACCCTCGCTAGCATTACTCCATGTTAAGTCATAAGTCCTTGCTGTTGTATTTTTTTTTGCTGTTTATATGGAAGAAGTGCAGAGTCTCTGCTCACGTAGGAATAAATAAAAGCGTTCAGCAGCTGGACAGCAGCTTTCAAACTGGAGATGAAGAGCCCTCTGTTGGCTAAAGACAACATTGCTAAAGAATGCTCGTTGAGCAGTGAATTTGTTTCTAAGTTGACAAGAAGCTGAGAAATGACAGAGATGTCAAAACCATGTGCATTCATGCTGTTGGCCAAGACAAAACTGAAAACAGTTTTGTATGATTATGCAGCCGTAATGAAAATGGGCAGAATTTAAGTGCTACACGTTGATGTAATGGAACTGTACACAAACATGTTATCTAATGTTAAAGTTTGATTGCCTGTACAGGTTGTCCTGTTTATTACCTAAACTTTGCCTTAGATTTTTGGAATTTCTGCTGTTATTTCTTCCTGTCTGTATAAGGCAATTCTAAGCTCCATCACTGCTTTACATGAAAACTGTTGGAGGAATCTGCTTCTTAAAATAACATACACGAACGGCAGAGCCCAGCCCATGTGTGTGGCTCCCAGCATATCCTCAGTGTGTTTGTGTGAGAGTTAATGATTTCTGCTGACCAGTGTTTAACTCCTTCCAGCTTTCTTCTGAATACACTGTGTTTCAGGGAAATTCATCTCTGTCTAGGTGACATTTGCTGACAGAACCTTGTAAGCAAA
Organism: Protopterus annectens; assembly: GCF_019279795.1. Classification (NCBI taxonomy): domain Eukaryota; kingdom Metazoa; phylum Chordata; order Ceratodontiformes; family Protopteridae; genus Protopterus; species Protopterus annectens. The sequence goes on from NC_056733.1 coordinate 1,867,986,495, forward strand.
CAACCATGTAGAGCTGATGAATCGTAACAGCATTTAGATAGTCTTTGCTAACTGCAAATGGATCTCTAAACACTAATGCTTATTTTAATAAAATAAATTCATAAGGGTTATGCAGTAATTGGTTTAACTACTACACAGTTTAGAGTCTGGCATTTGATCGTGGAGCCCACTTAATTTCTTGTGTGGTGCTTGCATGTTCTTCCACTATTAGAAGTAGTCTTCTTCAGATACCACAATGTGTGTGTGTGTGTGTGTGTGTGTGTGTGTGTGTGTGTGTGTCTGTCATATGTCTGTGCCTGCATCAGTGTGTATATCATGAATTGGTATGGGGGGGGGGTTCTATTCTATGCACAATATTTCTAGAATACGTGGTTATTGTTAATGGATGTATGGAAACAAACAACATTAATCCTATGAGATGCTTAGACATTTTCTTCATATCATTGCACTCTGTCCCCCTTAACTCAAGGATTCCTTTTTGAGAGATATTCTTGTATGATGTACTGTCTTTTCTTTGTTCATCTCACAGACATACAACTGTTCCCTTAGAGAACCCAGTACAACAGCTTTGATGTAAGGCAGTGATGGAGCTCACAAGAAAAATCTTGTTGCATTAGGAGAAATAAAATGAAGTTGTTTCATCCACATACTTCAAGAAATAATAAACAGAGAAAGAGTTCTATGTAGAAAAGGAACACAAAACAAATACTCACACACATATGTGCATATATATTGATAGATACATAGATGTCCATCTATCTTAAAATCAAAACACCGGATGGCAAGTGATCAATCACAAATGCACAATCTTCAGCCTATGGAAAAAAAAACAACAAAGCAAAGTAATTTTTTTTATTGTAGGAGAGCAAGCCCCCCTGTTCCTCAATGCTCTGCTGATTATACATGCCAACTCCAAGGTCATACTACAGTGGAGAAAAGGTAATTTAACCAATCCTACTGTACTAGAATTTCACAAAGTAAATAACTGGTATGTGCAGTTAGCTGATTTTTGTTCACACTTACCAGTTTTTTTTTAGCGATTGAAAAATGTGACATTTGAGCAAATGAATGTAAACCTTATATTTACATGGACACACACTATACATGTATAGATGTGTAGACAGATAAAGGTATGTACAGAAGGCATTTATAAATATAAAAACCCAGAACAGGTATTAAGGCAACTTGTATGTCAATACGTAGTATATGAATAAATGTCTAAATCCACTCTTAGGGTAGAACCATTTTCACATACAAGAACCACTGGATTTGTTAAAGGAAGACCTGTATCTCTGTGTGATGAACAAAGGAGAGAAAGTGCATACATCATAGAGGAATGGCTGCTGTGGCAGAATAGAGGAGGAAGTGGTCACAGATAAAGGAAGAAAACAATAAGACAATGTCAGGTGAAGAAATAAGAGAAGCCATTTGTGTGGAGTGGAATGCTAGGAAGTATGGAACGTGTCTCCAGTGAGTGACATATCCACATGGAAGGAGAACTACAGACAGTATAGCTACAGAAGAAACATGATGGGGGGAGGGGCAGTAATAATAAAGGTTAAAAAAATAAACAAGTAGTCTTAACTTTCTCATCCTCTCAGCTTATAGTAATCTCCTGCTGGAATGAGACGCTACAATATAATTTCTCTAAAAGAGTGTGTTCTTGATATCTAAGGCCTGTAAACATAAAAAAATATTCCAAACTTGCATTAAGTCAAATTCCATACACATGTGGCACAAAGTCTGTCCATGCAGAGAACTTTATGCCATGTTGAACTGTAATGTGAAGTTTCATTGTGCTATGCCTACATTTTAGTCCAGATCAGAGTAAACACAAAGCAGACTGGCCTGGAGAAATTCTGTCTGGTTTGTGCTTATACAGCCTGTGCAATTCAGAAATAGGGCTCTGACTGGAGCAGTAATGAACTAATTACTTGGTCTGCCATACTTAGCTACACCACATGGAGATTTAATGTAGCCAGCCTTTGCTATCTGAGCAATCACTCCTAGGAGGTTGATGCTGAAGTGACATCCATCTGGTGACAGGGCCACTAGTACAGCTTAGTGTATGTCTTTACCTACCTCTGAAATAAAGAAAAAAATAGTGCAGCTTAATAGCTCCAAATCTTTTAACTGCAACATAACTCACCTGCTGCCTTTGAGGCTTTTGCATAAAGCTAAGTGTGTGCACTGTAAATATTGACATTTGTCTTTTATTTATTTATTTAATTGTTTGTTTATTAGTTAACTGGGTTAAGACCACTGATCTCCACGGACATTTTTTAGACTTGGCCTAGTTGCACTATCTGGTTAAGTGACTTGCTCAGAGTCATAGAGTCTGAAGGAATTAAACGCTGGACCACTGGAAGCAGCTTGTTAACAGCACCTTTATTGTCTGCACCAACTTCTACACTTTAAGCCATTCCATAGCATGGCTGCTTAATCAGAGATGTCTGCATGTTTCTTAGACTACAGGTTGGGCCACTGAGGATCACTAAATGCAGGAAGGCAGAATACTTGTACTGAGTTGCTGGCTGCTTACCATTTGTTCCAACTAATTTTTAGGCTATTTCTGATTATGCTTGGCCACATTTACACCTTAGGGCTAAGCACAATTTTTTTTGTCATCTTTTGTGCTATTTAATCTTGCGCCTTTGGACCTTACCAAATCACAACTTGAAACAGTTAGGTTTTGTTAGTGTCGGTTCTTTGAGTAGAAAAAGTGATTTGTTTAGTTTACACACACTACTAACAGTGGTCTAAGTCAAGAGCTAGAGGATTTATTTCAGCAGTTTTTTATTCCAAACTTTCTGAGTTCCAGTTCTGATGATCCAGTAAAGACTATTGGCAAAGATTGCAGATATCAGGCAACCAGACACACAACCTGCATACTTCTGTTTGAATTATTGATTTTTTGGACTGAAAAAAATATGTCAGTGTTCACACACAGCCTGTATAAGCCATTACACAATTCTGTTAAGTGCAGTTATTGAAGGTCACCTATGCAACAGATAGTTGTCAAAGTCTAAAGGAAAGGCTGTTTTACTAAACAGAGCTCAAAATCTGAGATGTCTGTAGTAGTGTGTGCCTTGCTTTTTCCCACAATATGCCATGATCTTGGAATATAATATGTTAAAGCAGCAGATGTGGGGGATTTGAAGGCTTGCCACATATTAGAAATTTGCATTTTCAGTTCTGGTCTTTAAGATGACAGTAACACTGGTCTCAGTGGACTTCTTCAACCTCAGTTCTCTACTTTTACCACAAGGGTTAATTAAACATATCCAGGATTTTACTGTTTTAGATTTATATATTCTCCTTTTTCCTCTAGTCTGCCTTCTGTCAGTGGTTTTGAAATGTATCACTCTTTCCTGGCTTCACAGATTAGTACTAAGCTAACTGCCCTTGCAAGCCATTTTAAGCCTAGCCAATTATCCCTTGTGAGATTCAAACCATGCACCTTGTGTTTGTAAGGCAAACACCTTAACCATTAGGCCACCCTCCCAACCCTAGTGATAGTCATAGTGATCGCTCTCAAGTAAATGGAGGATAATTTTAACTTATATAAAACATATTACCACCATCCACACATTTGATCAGTTCTCACATCAAAAGTGCAACTTCCAGTGGGCAGAACACAGGAGGTATTTACAGACTACTACACTGGGCATACATCTCTCACCATCTGCTTTAGTTGATGCTAGCATATCTGGCATCCCCACTTTTCCATTGAATCCTCTTCTTCATTTAGGCAGTCATTCCTTACATGTATTCCTACCCCCCCCTGTCATCCCTGATATTGTCTTTCAGATTACTTTTTTTGTTCTGGAATCCTGATATTTTACTACCTGTCTTCACAATCCTAGATACACATTATTCCAGCTATATCAAGTTTTATTTCATCCTAGATACACATTATTCCAGCTATGTCAAGTTTTATTTCATTCATCTCCACCATTAGTGACTATAGTATGCTGATGGTGTTCTCCAGCTTCAGGCTTCATCTAGCTTTATGGAGTGAGATGCTATACCGAGAGATGGCGGAGCTGACATCAGTCACATTGCTTCTATCTCTTTTGTGCCAGCACTTCCAGGACATCAGCGGCTAATCAAACTCGTCATCTAAGTGGTAGTCAAGGCTTGATTCCTCTGCACAATAGAAATGATGACCTTTATTAGTATTAGTTTGTCATTTTTGGAGATTATCCCTCCAGATTCTTTTCTTTTTTTTTGTATTTACTTTCTCTTAACACTGATAATTAGCTGTTCTTTCCCAATTTACCCAAATGTCCCGTCTTTTCCCATTTGGTTACCAGGGGCGAAGGCCGGGTTGACAGACATACTGAAGAACGTCATACTGCGGCCAGGCGGAATTTCAGCCTCATTCCCTCATACCAGTACTAGACTCATTCACAGCAACCACCCTTTGAGATAAGCATCTATCTCTGTGATGATGTCCCTGTCTTAGGGTTCCATCCTCAGGGACCATACAGTGGGACACTACAAGGATATGCTCTAGCTGAGAGGTATCATGCCACCTCCTCTGCATTCCTGTGCACTCTGTCCTGGAGTACAGTCCACTGTAATCTTCTGTAACACAGTGGCTACACTCTTCCCTAACACATAATCTCCATCCCTCCCTTCAGAAAGAGGTGAATGGTCACAGCACCTTCATTCCTCTTATTCTCCTTGTCAGCTTATCAAGTACAAGGACCACTAATCAGTTCCTAGTGACCTGGACCATAGGCAGGGTTCCTTCCCTGTAGGCAGTCGAGCCAGCTGTGTACTTCAGTGTTCAGTTAGAAAAGGAGCTCTCTTTTATCACCCAAATATAACCACATTTATTTGAACAGTGCTTGGTCTGCTCATGTTATCTTCCAATCCCCAGTAGGAGTGAATGCAGTGTTTCACTGCTGCAGTCCTGCAACTATGTATTATGTTCTTGAATTCTTTTTCTCCCTTGGTTTGCACATGAAAGAAAGACTACCTGCAGAAATGGTAGATTCCTTCCAAACCTGTGAAACAGATGTTGTAATTCTACTGCACTAAATAATTTCTTCTGCCTTTTCTTCTAGGTTGTACCACATGGATAACATCTTTCTGTTTTGCCTTCTATCTTTAGCAGTGCCTGCTTGATCTTTTAAGGGGTCAGGCCCAATACCACTGGAAAACTGTTTGTTCTGAAGAAGCTCATGTTGATTAAAGTGAGTGAAAGCGCTTAACTATTAACTCACTTACGGTCCTGTGTTTGGATTTATTGCTTCCACTGGTGTTCATTCATTTTTTATCTGGTTTTAAGTTCATTCTATTTCTATTTTGTCTTGGTGTTTTTGTGAGTGGCATCATGCTTGGAGGCGATTCAACACAGGATAGCAACCTTAATTTGACTATACACTCCACTTCAGGAGATTTGGGTGGAGTATCAGACCAGCTTACTACTATCATCATGGGTGCTATCCGTGAAGGTTTCTCTAGGCTACCAGGTCTTTCTAATTACCATGGTAATTGTAATCATGGTAGTGAAAGACGTGAAGTATGAGGAGAGGGCGGTCCTGGCTCTGATGCGCATGCTCAAGACAGTGGAACACGGTAATTTTCTGGTACTAGAGGCAATGGAGTTTCCTCGGCTGTTTTGAATCTAAACAGTAAAGATTTTGTCAGCAACTTATTTTCCACAGACCTGAATCCTTTTTCTGATGTCAAGAACAGTGTCGGTTCAACACAAGTAAGTGACACTACAGCCGACAATAATGTCCGAGATTTTGAGACATGCAAGGACAATATTTTTAAATTAGAGAGATTAGCTATTAAAATAGCGTCTTTGCAGTTAGAAATCTTATACTTTGAAGGGAACATTAAACGTTGTTGTGTACCACAAGGTTTAAGGGTTTTTAGATTCCCTAACTGTGTCAACTATGGCGATCCCCTGTATAAAGAATTAGTTGAATTATTCAACACTACAAGTGTTTCGCTTATGAAAGCTCTGGTGCTGCAGTACAAAAATGACATTGTTTCTATGAGAAGTGATTTAGAGACTTTAGACAAAGATATTAAAATGTCACCAAGCTTTCCTTCTTTCAACAGTTTGTATTGTGGTATAGCTGCTAAAGTTGACCGGCACAAGGCTTCTGTTATAGTTAGGAAGCGAGGTAAATTGTCAAGAGATTTAAATTCCTACTCAAACGGCTCAGCATATCCACTTAACTCTAACAATTTGAGCCATGGTAGGAAACAGTTCTTTTCTGCAGTGACTAGAGGGACTGTTAACAACAATGCCAATAATGATAACAATTTGACTGTGGGGCCTGATATTTCTGGTGGCTCTGGTGCCATTGACAATGTCAATGGTAATGGTCAAACTAGCCAAAATTCAAACAACAACTTGGTTGGTGCCAGTGGTACTGGTCCTTTTTTGGTGGACTCCACAGGCAACAAAAAGACTCCAAAATGGTCACAACAGGCGGAGAACAAGAACAAGGGAAAGGGGAAAGGTCAGAAAAAGAACTGACTTTTGGCATTGAAATCTTGAATCTTACTGGTGATGAACTTAACCAAGATACAGTTTCTGTGTTAAAACATGGTTTTTCTTTTATACCTTCGAATACTGTGAATATCCCTAGATTGATAGTTGACTTCAGGTTCTATTTAAGGAAATTAAATCTGAAATTTATTTTTGATAATCTTCCTGAAGTCAGGAGTGAAGTGACAGTTTGCAAGAAAAATAGCACTTACAATCCTGCTCTAAATTCTACCATTCAAGTTTTTGGCACTCTTTGTGAAAGACAGTTTAGAACTTTGAGTGTAGGACCTTATGTTTCTAACTTGTCAGAAGGAGAAAGAAAGGCCCTGTTTGATTTGAGTAAGAATAAAGAAGTTAGAGTTATGAAAGCTGACAAGGGGGGCTCAATAGTAGTCATGAAGACCACAGTATATGAATCTGCTATGTTAACCTTACTTCATGATGACAAATGTTACAAAGAAGTTACTAGTGAATTTATTCTTAACTGTTTTCAAAGGGTAGATACAATGCTATTTGATTTATTTTGTGAGATTAGCATAGATTTTGACACGTACAGGTTCTTACAGGTTGAATACCCTAAAATGGCAGCTTTGTTCGGTATTGCCAAGGTACATAAGGAACATGTTAGTCCTCCTTTTAGACCTATAGTGTCAGCAGCTCATTCTAAAACTGAGGCTATTTCCCTTTGGCTAGATAATTTACTTAATCCAGTGGTTCAGAAATCAAAGTTCTGTCTGCGTGACTCTTGGCATTTATTAGAATTATTAAGTGAACTTAAAGTTTCTGAAGCTTTTTTCTTTGCCAGTTTAGATGTCACTTCTCTATACACAAGTATAAACCAGGAGGCAGGTTTAGAATACCTGAGAGAATATTTGACACAGTATACATCTCTTGGGAACAATACAGTTAACACTGTTTGTACCCTTATGGAGTTGGTTCTCACCAATAATTTTTTCAAATTTGGTAGTAGTTTCTTTCAGCAGATATGAGGTGTTGCTATGGGGTCCAGAGTAGCTCCATCTTTTGCTAATATTGTCATGGCCCACTGGGAGTTAAGATTTCTGTATGTTTTGCCTTTTTAGACAATATTTTGTTCTATAGGCATTACATAGATGACTTGATCTTTCTCTGGAAGGGCGATTACAGTAGCTTTCTATCCTTTGTGGAGCATCTGAATTGTAGTACCACCTTTCTTAAATTCACGGTTGGAGGTTTTGGTGAGTCTATAGATTTTTTAGATCTTCATTTAACTTTTGAAACTGTGTCAATGAATTTCAAGAGTCAAATATTTAGGAAGGCCACCTTTGTTAACCAGTATCTACACAAGGAAAGCTTACATCCTGCCCATATGAAGGGTGGAGTGGTAAAAGGTCAATTCGTACACCTCAGTAGGTTGACAACTGAACATTTTGTTTTTCTGCATGAGGTAGTCAAATTGACACAATTCTTTCGAGAGAGAGGCTACAATTTAGTTTGGCTTAAGAAGATCATTCAGGAAGTATTAGCACTTAGAAACACTTCTACTTGTCCCATTTTGAGCATTAGGGACACCGTTAGGGAAGTGTCCCCAAGTGTTCAGTGTAAAGACCCTTTTGTTTTTTCTTTAGCTTTTCCCGCACCAATATGTAATGAGATGGTTTACATCAAGAGAATTTTACTGGATCATTGGAAGGTTATTATGGGAAATACCGAACTCACAAAAATTTTGGGTGTAAGACCACATTTTTTCTTACAGGAAGACTACCAGTATTAAGCATATTTTGGAAAACAATAAGATGATGGCTGTGAATTCTACATCTAGGCTTGCTGGTAGTTTTTCCTGTGGAAAATGTAAACAATGTAGATTTATGAGTAATGTGTCCAGTATAGAATTCAAACACATAGGGAGAAGGTTCTGGGCTAAGGATTATTACACCTGTAACACCACCAATGTTGTATACTGTGCTACCTGTGATACATGTGGCAAATTTTATAGGTTCATAGGTTCATAGATTAGTACTAAGCTAGCTGCCCTTGCGAGCCATTTTAAGCTTAGCCAATTATCCCTTGGGAGACTCAAACCCTGCACCTTGTGTTTGTAAGGCAAACACCTTAACCATTAGGCCACCCTCCCAACCCTCCAGAAATAGAATAGTTTAGTGTTAATTATATAATAAATACTTTTAAATATTCATAGATTACTACTAAGCTAACTGCCCTTGCGAGCCATTTTAAGCCTAGTCAATTATACTTTGTGAGAGTCAAACCTTGCACTTTGTATTTGTAAGACAAACACCTTAACCATTAGGCCACCCTCCTAACCCTTATAAACCCAACATAAAATTATGTTGGAAAAACTATTAGAACTTTACATAAAAGAATATATGAGCATGTTTTAGCCTTTAGAAAAAAGGATAGAACTAATGCTTTGGCAGTGCATGCAACAGAATGTTTACTCTTCAAGAAATTTTCTTTCTTTGTATTAGAAAGGGTTAATTCTGATCCTTTACAGGTGACTATAGGACTTTCTTAGAATGTAAAGAAAGTTTGTGGCAAATAGTTTTGGTTGCTGATGAAACTCCAGGCCTCAATGGCACTATTATCATTAAATGTTTCTTAATAATAGCTAGAAATAGGTAGTTCATTACTTTGACTACCTATTATTTTAGTGTATAATAATAAGTGTCTTATTTTATTATTTAATACTGTATGTATCAGCTAGAGCGTCTTCTGCGTGGAGACATGCGTGAATGGGCGTACCTTTGTTGAAGGTTGTGCGTCAGGGCCGGTAACTTGGCATGTAAAAATCAATTACCAATTATTAGCGGACCGGAGTTCCGCTGTAGCGACTCCTAACCGGGAAAAGCCGAAAGACACAAACAAACAAACAAATTGTATGTATTATAATACATCATATTAGATTATTGTATTTAAATTGGTTATTTTATCTATTTATTTTTTATTTTTATAAATGGTTAGATTTCTTTAAGAATGTCATGTGATTTAATTGACACCAGTTTATAAATGCATTTTGAACTGGAAAACTGTTTGTTCTGAAGAAGCTCATGTTGATTAAAGTGAGTGAAAGCGCTTAACTATTAACTCAGTTACGGTCCTGTGTTTGGATTTATTGCTTCCACTGCTGTTCATTCATTTTTTATCTGGTTTTGAGTTTGTTTTATTTCTATTTTGTCTTGGTGTTCTGCAATATAGTGTCATTTTGCCCAGTTTCACTACATTATCACAACATTCTGTTTGCCCTGATTGTAACAGCACAGTTACTCTAGAAGCATTATAAGGCAACTGCCAGGTTAGTCACTAAAGATAGCATTTCAGTTATGATATCTTTTTTTTAAGCACCTGCATTGAATAATCACTTGCTACATAGCCGCCTTTACATTTATATAAACGTAAACAAACTATAGTAACAAGTTAACATTAATAAACATTATGCTTCACATATATTGCTATATATCACATTAATGATGATGCAGTAAATGGACCAAATCTAGTAATGTAGTACATTTAGCACAACACATTTATGCAGAATTTGCTATAATAAACAAAAAATAGTACCTGAGAAGCTAGGTTTGCAATTCTATTTCCAGTTTTAGTTATCATTTAAGATATATGTTAAGGCCATTTTGTCAACTTAATAGGCCTTATTAGGTTTTACAGTAAAATGTAACAAATAGGACAATGCAGAAGACAAGAAGCAAATTGGGGAAAACATGAAAACATGAAAACAGAAAACTGCTTTCACAGAGCCATGAGTTAACACTAAATTTTGGAGGGGTAATAGAGGAGTTGACAAATAATCTAACATTTAGGAGAAAGAAAAGGTTAAACAAGCATCACAGGTTAATATTTATGCCAAAGCTGTGTAGGGGTGTGACAAACAAAAGTCACGCTTCTTTCACCACATCTTATATTGCTGTATCCCACGCTCTAAACTCCTGTGAAGACAGTCAGTGGTTTACTACAAATGCTTTGTGATACAAATGTTGGAGCAGTTTAACACTAATATTTAGGCAGATCTCAGTTCTTGTGTCCATTTATCAAACTTATGCTTGAGACATTATCGCATTTCCTTTTCAAATACTCTAATGATCCAGTGACAGCAGCTGTTAGGAAAATGTCTGTATGGCAGCAATGATGTGGTGCCGTTTATTGATTTATTTGCACTGGGTATGAAGATGAGTGTGCTGGATCTTTTGGATTGGTTACAAGAAAGGTAGTAGGTGCAGTAAATGAATTAAGAAGCAATGGGCAATATGTGTGAAATACAGCATAGAAACTGGATGCATTAACATGCATAACAACAGCCATAGTAATGATGGAAGTAATTATATAATAAATAATATGTGCATGGCTTTCTATTACTGTTAACATCACAAATAGCTACTTCTAAAACTGACTGTACTTGAGTCTGTATAGGAAGATTATTAGTGTATTATTTTCTAAGCAATGTCTAAATTAGGAAGCTGGAATATTAAAGGTGCTATTGTATAACTGTTCAATTATGCATATCCAAGTTTTAGTCAGCAGAAGCTTGGCAGCACGTGAAGTCATTGATGCTGCAGTAATCATGCTTTTAGTCACGATTTGTAACAGGTGCTTAACTTAGTGTTGTTTGACTGAAGTCACTCCACTGTCTCATTGTAAGATTATTCCACATAGCTATCCAACTATGGTGAGTTTCTTGCTTGTACCAGAAGACAGTCTGAATAGGCAAGTATGAAGGACATGATAGCGAGTGAATGGGAGAAGTTTAAATTGTACAAATTAATAGCACTGCTTCTTGATTTAGCCCGATCAGTATGTGAAGTTAGTTAACTCTTTTTATGGTCAGTCACTAGCGTTCCATGGGATGTGGTGAAGTGATAATCCACCCAGTTGTGTTTGTAAGGTTATCAGGAGGATAGTATGTTTCTCAAGACATAATTTAGTATTAGTAGCATATATTCAATCTCCTGAGACAAGTAAACCTTCAGCCTAGAGAAATGAGAATGTTAAAGGATGTTTTTAGTTGTTTGTTTTGTGATATACTAAAACAGGCTCAACAGTGAGGAATCAGTGGAAGTCACAACATGTTAAGTATTTCTAAGTTGCAATTCCTTTCACTCCTTACATGCTAGCTTTGGACTACCTTTCTAAGTCTTGGAATTGAACCAGACAGTAGAACCTTAATTTTATCTTTGTTTTATTTAAATGTACTGAGAATAAAGGAGAGCCATTTTCATTGTGTTATATCCTTTTGTGATTGAAAAATGGTAGCTTGGTACCTACAGTTAGCAATAAGTGAAAATATTGTCAATGTAAAAACTGACCTGCAGGTTAGAGGGGTCAGAAATCTGAGGGTTAACATAAACAAAACAGAATGGGAATGCACATATAGCCAAATAGCTGCAGTACTCTGGTGTAATCACTGACAGATTAAGAGAAAGTAAATATTTTATTGATCATAACTATGCTGTTGTATTCAGACAAGTATTTATAGGTTCATAGGTTCATACTAGGCTATCTGCCCGAGGGCATTTACAAGCCTAGCCCATCGTTTTGTGGCTTAGGCCACCCCTTTAGTATGGGGAACTATACCCATTATTTTTCTGTGCCTCTGTCGAGCAGTGACACTGAGGTAATCCCTGGGGTATATCTGCGATCTCCCATCCATTGGTCAAGATTTCTCTTGAACAAGGCCAGCGAGGTGCTCTGCCTCACATGTACCGGGATTTTGTTCCACAGCATAGGGAGTCTTTGGGTGATGAATCTATCCCTCCAGCACGTCCTATTAATAGCCGTGTCAAGGTTTAAGTCTCCCGCCTTGTGGCTCTGATGGATCTAGATTTTTTGAGGTGAAGCATATTCATCAAATCTGGGTTTGACATGGCCTTGTATGTTAGGCAAAGGGCACCGCGGTAAGCGACTGAATAGAGCTGGAGTTCTTTCAGTCGGGCAGCATAGGACAGATTTTGAGACCCTTTATCCTTTTGGTGAGGAACTTTTGTGGCCTCTCCAGCTGCTGCAAGTGTCGGGTCAGATACATTCCGAATGGGGCATTGTACTCAATCATTGGTCTGATGAGTGATGAGTAAAGGAGACTATGACCTCCCTTGATCTAGATGAGAATCCCTTCATGATAAGGTGGGCAATGTAGAAGGTCTTCCTAACTACTTTAGCTACATGGGTGTCGAATGACAGACTACTATCAACCTGGGTCCCCAGGTCCCTGATAACTTCTTCTGTGCTCAGTGGATTGCCACCTATTTGGTAGCTAGGGTAACCTTGTTTTTCCCGAAGGGTATGACTATGCATTTTTGGCATTTAACTTTAGGCCGTGGCTCTGGCACCAGTTATCCGTTTCTGTGAGACCCTTCTGAAGGATATCTGTGTCAGATGTGTTTTCTACTATGGCCCAGTTTGCAGTCATCTGCAAACTTTGTCAGCCATAACCCTCCTGTGTTTGCTTGTACTGAAAAGTAGATGCCAAACAAGAGTGGGCCCAGGACTGAGCCCTGTGGGACACCACTTGTGACAGGCTTTGAGTCTGACATGGCGCCAGCAGCTCTGACCCTGTGGGTTCTGTCACTCAGCCAGTTTGCAACCCATCTTGTGATGTATGGGTTGACATTTAAGCTGATGAGTTTTTCAATGATACCCGAATGGGGTATTGTATCGAAGGCCTTAGCCAGATCGAGGTAGGCTGTATGGACTGCCTTTCCTCATCAATGGCTTTGGTGACTGTTTCAAAAGTCAACCAAGTTTAAAAGGCATGATCTGCCTTTGACAAAGCCAAACTGGGTTGGATCCAAAGTCTGCAAATTCCCTATGTCTTTATTTATGAGGTCCATTATGATCCTCTCCATGGCTTTGCAGATAAGGCTTGTCAAGCTAATGGGCCGGTAATTTCCAGGGTCGGTGGAGGCACCGCCTTTGTGAAGTGGTACCACAGTTGCAGTGCGCCACTCCTGGGTACGTATCCAGAGGTAAGACTTTGATTAAACAGCTGTCCTAGCTGTGGGTTTAATTCCTCATTGAGTTCATGGAGCACACAGCCGGGGACACCATCAGGTCCCATGGATGCTGTGTTTTTGCTTTGGAGAGAGCAGTTCTCACTTGGGCGCTGGAGATGTTTGGGGGCTGCAATCGTTTGGTATAGATATCTCTCCTTTGGGGAGGGGAGAAGTTTGCACTGAACCTGTCAGCCAGTATGTTGGCAATGTCTGTAGGATCAGTAATCTTCACATCATTTTGAACTAGCTCTGAGCATATCTGGGAGTTTCCTCCCAGGTTTCTAACATAGCTAAAGAAGGCCTTATGATTGTCTTTTGAGTCTTTAGCTATTTTTCTCTCGAAATTTGCTTTGGATGATTTTATGAGAGCTCTTAGTTTTTACTTATAGTGATCAAGGGTGTCTTACCTTTTAAGGATTTTGCTCTATCTTGTAGTAGCTTCCTCCTTTTGTTGTAGAGTTTGTTTATGGCTGGGGTCCACCAGACTGGATGCTTGCCTTTGGTACAAAGAGTCTTTGTTTTGCTTGGGATTGCCTTATCCATGCAGTCCTGCAGGTGCTGGTAGAAGGCATTTGTAAGTGATTCAGCGGCTTGAGTACTGTTTTCCGCCGCTCGGGGCCTTAAAGGAGACCACACTAGTCTTTAGAAGTGTGAAGTCGGCTTTTGAGAAGTTCTTTACTGTGGTCTTTTTATTTCAGGTGGGGTGGGATGAGGACCTCCAGCGAGATTAGTTTGTGGTCTGATCTCACCAGTGAGGGTACACCTCCGGTGTTGAACATTGTGCTCCCATGTTCGTGATGATGAGATCAAGTATGTTATCTCCTCTTGTGGGGATGGTGACTAGTTGTTCCATGGCATTTGAGTTTATGAATTCCAGGAACTTTTGGGCTAGGGTGTTTGGGCTTGAGTAGTGTTCCCAGTCTATATTAGGGTAATTGAAGTCACCTAGTATGATGGTGTTTGGTGATACATTTATCCCCTCTAGTGTTTTCAGGAAGGCCATGTGAGGTTCCTGAGTTTGTGAGGGTGGCCTGTAACATGCTACAATTTGCAGAGCAGTCTTGCCTATGGTTAATTGCACCTGGATGGTCTCCGATGCATCGTGCATTGCCACCAGTCTTGAGGTGTGGGTGTCCTTGATGAATATGGATACCCCCCCTCCTTTCTTGGTATTGTCCAGATTTTGGGGCCGGAACGCATGATATGAGGTAAAACCTGATAGCCGGGTGCTCTCAGGAGCCTTGAACCAGGTTTCTGTCACAGCACAGACATCGATGTTCTCCATACTGAGAAGGGCCTCAAGTGCGTGCATTTTGAGATTTAGACTTCTGGCATTGAGCAGCATTACCCTTAGTTTTTTTCCTTTTTTGGTGATGTGATGGTAACAAATGAAGCAAAATTTTCAGTGAGAAGGTCACATGAAACAAATTTGATGGTGCTGGTGTAATCAAGGACTCAATCACGAACATGGGAGCACAATGTTCAATTTATAATAATAATATGACTATATAATTCATAAATACTTCTAGACCCTAAAACAATTACTGCTGTCTACCTCAAAACACATTTCCACCAAAACAATACTATTCACTATTGCCTCATGCCAACAACACCATGACATAACAAGTAAACCATATGAAATTACCAGGTGTCATCATAAATGACCAGTTAAAATCTGACTACCACGTATCATACAAGCATACATTGTTAAAAAAAACCCCACCAAAAACTATATACATTATATACAGTAAAAGCCTTCCTCACTGACTTGGCCAGAAGATGTATAGCCTCTGCTTTCTTACTGCTATCTCTCCTCTGTCCTCTCTGCTGTCCCAATCTTCATTAGCATTCAAGTTTCACAGCTATCCAGACTTGACAATGTTATAATAAACTAGCCGAAGTTGCTGTAGACTATAGCAATTGGTTGGCATAGTGGTTAAAGTGCTTACCTCAAAGACAAGAAGTATAGGGTTTGATTCTCACCAAAGGAAATTTCCTAGGCTTAAAATGGCCCACAAGGGCAGTTAGTCTAGTACTTGCCTATGAACCTATGAATAGAACACACTTCTGCGTAGCATTCAGAGAATTAAACTGGTTAGAACTAATACATCATTCTTTCTCAGCTAACCAGAATAAGCAGGCTTCTTTTTAATCTAGAAAAATGTCCAGCCCTTAATTTAATACAACACTACCACCCAATAGAATTTTATGATCTAGAGAAAAATCATAAATCACTATAATCAAATCTTCTAACACTGCTGGTGTTTCTCTATATTAAAATAGTGTTGCTAAAGTATGGAAACATACCCTGCTACCACTGAAATCCATTTAAAGTGTAAACTCATTTAAAACACAAATAAAACTTCACCTGTCAAGTCAGTGGATCTACTCCTGTATGTCTCCAGGATAAATGCCATTGCGATCTTCAGCTTGCCACCTAGTCAAGCCATTTCAGAATCATATGCCCCACAGTCAGACTTCAGCAATACTTGAGTAGTTTTACTAGCATGTCCCAACAATTTGCCTAGTCTTGTGGCAGTGTGTGCCACCCCACCTCTATACTTTTACAATAAATCTTATGATAGTCATATATAATTGTTTCTGAACCTGCTTAATACCCCATGTCTTAACTACAATATTAATATTTTCTGCCATACCAAGTTCCTTTTCTCACTTCCATTCCTTTTAATTTCTAATCACTAATCACAAAATCTGTTAACTGTTTGATAAACCTATTACTACAGCTCTTCCATTGCTCGATGTTCAAAATCTACTTAATGCATGAGGGTCTTTTATGCTGTAATAGTTTCCCTTGTTTCATATGAAAATAAATCTAACTAGCAAATGTATGTGTGATTGCTAAGGTATATTACTTAATGTTTGCTCATGTATATTAGTGAATATGTGTGTTTAAAAATGTTTGTAATATGTTTGAACTTTTCTTCCTAGGCCTCAGCCTAAAAGTTTTTTATTTTCACTAAACCCAGTCAGACAAATCTAGTAAACAAAAACAATATAAAATAAAACAAATATTAAAAGAGGCAAAGAATGCAGCAAATGTAAAAGTAGAAGTGCCAGACTCAGAGCAGGGTTTACCCCTAATATTTTGAATAAGACATTATTAGGGGTATTTCTTTATGCTATTTTCTTTTAATTATACCACATATCCTTTGGTGTCCTTAAGGATTTGGTCCAAGAATCCATGAAGAACTGTGTTTTTAGTTTAGTTTGCAGTTTTTTACAGTTGCTGTTCAAAGTGATACACTTTCAATGAGTCTGCTTGGACATCTCTGCTATTAAAATTGGATGTGACCTGATCCCTGAACATCATGAGTTTCTTCTCTGTTGATTCTTACATCATTGTATCCCCAACTTAGTGCTGTTTTATAGGATAATATATGTCCTGCAGTTGTAAAAGCATAAAGAATAAGAAGCAGTACACTGGGTTTTTATTATTTTACTAGGTTATTTTGGCTTAGTCTGTCATGGACAGATAATTTGGAGATGGATAGAGTTAGGCTCATTTGAAGCATCTTAAGTGCAGATATTTTGATGGGAAATGTTATTTTTTATTAGCCATTGTTACACCACAATAGCAGCAATGACTGAAGGAGTGTACATTAACTTTAACTCCTAATGTCTTCTCTGGTTTCTTAGTAATAACCTAGCCAGATTTTTTTTTACACGATCAAGTGTTTAACTGATAGGTTCCTTGACAACTTGGGATAAGTAAAAATTTACTGGAACTCTATGAACTGCTGAGCTATGCAGCAACCTATGGTTATTCATCCAAGGTGACCATGCTTTGCTTCCTGATGTCTATAAGCAAGGCTAAAGGCATTGCTAAATAAATTATGCATATAGGGGATAGGCCAAGATGCAGGAGTCTATTATTAGGTTATGATTTGTGAAATGTTTTCATCTGTAGGGCATTTAAGTTGACATGTTAGTTTGTGAACACAAAACAATTTTGCACTTTGAACATTTTGCAAAAAGAAAAGCAACATATCCACTGGCTTGTACCCTTCTTTGTTACTTCTGTTTACTTAAAATGGTGTGGGATAATGGGTATACAAGTTGTATCTGACGGCCATTGTTCCTTTTATTTTGCTTACTTTGTGTTTCCAGGTCTGGCTATCCCTACTGCTTTCTGCTGGACTACCTCTGAATAAGGATTGGGGCCAGCGAGGAGGTTGAGGTGTCCCAAGTTCATGTCATATAGCTTCCAGAGCTGTTTTACTATTACTGTCCCTGCCGGTAACACCATGTAAGTGCAGCATGCAATGAGTGGACAGTACCAGTTTGCTCCACATTTCTTCAAGGAGCTGATAATGGCAAACTGCTCCACCCCTTAAAGAATCTCTGCAGTTATTTTCCAGCCAGTACCAGGGAAATCTGGCCACTTTATGTGCCTCATGAACACAACACACTTTCCCCCAGGACAGGCATATACTTTCACCCCTGCCAGAACCTCAAATGCCCAAGCCACACTCAGGTCGCCAGGACCATAGTTAGGACTTTATCCCCCATAGCACAGTGCTGACTGATGAGTTTTGTTATGTTTAGTCCAGTCTTTCAAGTAGTTAATGTTGCTTTTTGTGCTGAGACAGTCAGCAATGATCCGTATTTTTACAAGAAGGGCTGCACCTCCTGTTCCCCTAATATGCCCTGACATCCACATTACTTATATAATATACACTAACTCCAGAATTGCTGTAGCACATAGAAAGGAGAATCCTGCAAGATGCTACCATCTCAGATTTGCTATGTATTATGCACATTTGCACTTCTAGATGAGCAGCTCTGAGGGTCACAGTAATGGGCCACACACTTTCAACAGGTACTCCCTCAGACATTAAATGATTTGCAGTTGACTTAGTTTGCTGGGAATGGAATGCAGTGTTTTAGTCTAACCAGAGACTAATAATGTAAGTGTGAAAGTTGACTTGTGAAACTATCCACAGACCTTCAGATTATGCTAAGAAAACCATAGAATGCTGCACAATGGGACCAATACTACATTTGTAAGCTGTCTCCTTAACCAAGAGTAAATGCCTATGTATTATTGGCTTCTAAATTCCTCCTCCAAACAACACTCCCACTGCTAAGGGCATTCTGTCCTGGGTATGCAACAATGTAACCAAAGAGATCATAGTTTTAGGAAACCTTTACATAAACTGGTCACCCACATATAAAAGCAGTATATCATACCAACAAACCTTACATGGCTTTGCTCAACTTTTTAATATCCTCACCAGGTACAACAAACTCTCTCAAAAGGAAACAACCCTCATCTGAATTCTAACAACACATCCATAAAACATATTTCAGGCAGGGTCTCTGCCTTATAGCTTAGGTGACCACTATCTCACTTATGCCACAAGAAAACTTGCAAAAGCATCAAAACCAGTTGTCTAAAACATAGTAGGGTACATATGTAATTTTAGCAAAGATACGTACATAGCTGTATTAACATTTTGCATTTAGAATGAACCAAAAAATGCATCCATTAAAAGAAACAAGAAATACAGTCAGTGAAACATTTCTCAGTATATTAGATCAACACTCCCCAATGAGAAGAGAGAGAGTTAATCCCTGCCCCCTGCTTACTTCCCATACAAACCAATTAATGAAACAAAGAGGCAAAGAGTGGCAAGCATGTCATTCAAACAAAACTCAAACTATAAACAGTGTCATAAATTACATAACAAAACTAAACTCCTAACACAATAGGACAAGAAAAAACTACTTCATAAACTTGCAGCCATCTCTAAAAATCCTATGTATTTTTGGACAACAATTAACAACTTCTTTCACCCAGGCAAAACTTTACAACCAGCTCCTCTAACATCTGAGACAGACACACATATCATCTACAAATTTAATATGCACTTCATACTTGTAGCTACCTCACTTACCGAAAAATCTGTCTCCACACATCCCATCTTCAACATTCATGTCAGCTGCCCCCACCCTTAGGTTCTCTCACAAACCTACCTCAGCTATCAAAAAACATCTTCACAAACTGAAATCAGCCACCTTATCAGCTGAAAGCCTTCTATCAGAATGCATTAAAATAGCAGCTGATGCACTTACCTATCTAGTGTCCGTAGTAATAAAGAGAGCCATTGAGGAATCTTATGTCCCACTCAGATGGAAAAAAAGTTAAAAAAAAAAAAAACTTATCCTACCTTTATATAAGGGAAACAAATCCACAGAATTATCAAACTATAGGCCAATTGCCATGTTTTTCCCCACTGTCTAAGGTCCATGAGTGTTTTCAGTCACAATTTCCGGAATATCTTCAATACAGTGAAACTAATTTTTCCAACTATGCATGGCATGTTCACCTTTGAGGAAAATATATACCTACAGTGTGATGGCATGGCTTTGGGCACTTTTTGTGCCAATAGCTACGCCAACATGTTTATGGCACTATGGGAAGAAATATTATTTAAGTTGAATTCATACTTAAGACATGTTATGTTCTATCGACATTTTGTTGATGATCTCTTCCTCTATGGGAGGGTACATTGATGGACTTGAGTTTATTCCTGGTACAATTGAATGGAATGTATGAGTTTCTAAAATTCACCATGAATTATTCTCAAACCAGGATTGAATACATGGATGTATATGTGGAAAGGTTGAACAATGGTTTAATTAATACTGGGGTGTATAGGAAACAGTGCTACAGGAACACTCTTACATAGAAGTAGCATGCACCCCCAGTATACCTTCAAGAATGTCATCAGAGGACAAGGGATGAGGGACTCTAGATTGAATGCCTCGGGTGAAGGGTTTAACCAGGAGTTGACCACACTGGGAGATAGGTTGGTAGATAGGGGCTATAGCTCCATTGAGGTAGATAAGACTCTTCATGGGATTGGTGATTTAAGGCAAGACATAGCTAGACCTTATTATTCCCATAATGTTAAATCCATTGATCGCCCTAAGGGTGTTTTCTACCCTAATGTCATGAAAGTTCTGATGTATTTTACCACAGATATTAAGCCAATTATGGATATCATTAGGAAAAACTGGTGAGTTTTAACCACCGACCCAGTGGTTAAGAAGGTGGTAGGGGAGAACCCTAGTTTTCTGTTTAAAAATAAACATAACCTGAAAAGAATATTATGCCATCCTAGGAATAGAGGTAGACCCCTTGAAAGTATTAAAGGTACCCATCCATGTGGGAATTGTAATTTCTGTGATTACTTGGATACCACAGGAATTTTTGTACACCCCAGTACAGGGCAGCACTTCCATTTTGAAATCAGTGCGGATTGCAGAACATCACATGTGGCTTATATGGCTAAGTGTGTGACCTGCGAGTCATTTTATGTTGGGAAAATGGATAGGCTATTTAGAGACAGAATTAGGGAACAAGTCTATAATATTAGAGTTAGAACACAAACCAATGCCCTATCCAAACATATTATGGTACAGGGGGATGATCAGACCTTTCGAATTTTGGTAATGGATTTGGTTAAACCCACAGTAAGGGAAGGTGATATACAAAACCTAACTGAAAGTAAGAAAGGTAGGTGGATTTTAAGGCTTAGGGCAGATAGGGCCATGGGCTTGAATGAGAGAGCTTCCATTAAGCCCACACTAAAATCTAGGAGACTTTCTGTAAGTTAGCCCTAAGATGATGTCTTTTATGCATTTAAGAATTATTATAATAATTTGTATATGTTTACAGATGTCTTTTTTATTTTTTGCAAATATTTAATTTTTCAATAGTTATGTTTATGGTCTATATATTTGTTACTAGTGCGGAAGTGTGCATAATTTGGTGATTTGACTTTAAATTAGTACATTTGTATTGCCTAACACAGGATGATTGGCTAATGTGCACTATTTAAATGAATTTGGATGAGTATCTGTTTGATGGTCTGAAGAAGCTCCTATGTGAAAGCGCTTACCAGTTTTAAAATAAAACAGAATTTACTATTTATGGTGGACTTTTCTTATGGACTGCATGGTTCGTGGACTGCTCTATTTTTGATTATACTTATTACTTGTCTTCTTTTTTTGAGCAGTACCATGTTTGCCCTCAATGGTGTGTTACTGCACTTTTCATACTTATTGACATAACTCTACTGCAAGATGATACAGTCTTGAAGTCAACCATATTTAATAGCTGGCGTTTGAGTGTTGCAGTCTTCCTCATAAATGTTGAAAACGTCTGTGTTCCTCTTCATCAATATATTTATCAAGATACTGACCTCAGGGCAGATTGGAGAGTTCTTCACTGAGGCAGTTTTCTTTGTGAACCTGTACATAACCTTAAAATAGATATGGTTTGGCATGACAGTTGTTTGGAAAAAATGTGTATGTTCAACGTGTACTGATTCTTATTTTGCTTAATGAAATTACATAGTAAAATTAGAAATTCAGTATAAATGACAAATATAGTTTATTCTCATTTGTATGCCATCAGACGGTTCTTATATTGTGATATGATGCTCTTGAAAGTGAAATGTATTCTATATATGCCTGTATGCAGAATCAAAAAGTCAGAAGTACATGTCAGAGAAGGATGAAGTGCAAATACACCAAATGGTGTACAATACCACCCAGTATTAGAATCAACATTTCTGTTTGTTTCCTGTGTTTTTTGGATAACTCCTATTTTATTTGGAATGTATGCTATCTAAATGATTTGTGTGTGAAAAGAGATGAAAAGTAGGTGATGCCTTTTTTTCTTTATTATGTAAAGAAAAGTTTATTATATAAAACTGTAGACTTGAGCAATGCCTTCAGAGTGTTCTCAAACAAACAAATATTTTTCCATACAATATTATAAATGTGATACTGATACATCACTCCACAAACATTTCTAATTGAAATCCATAAACCAACAGTGAATATCTGCACTGTTTTTGAATATGTGATTGTAATCTCTAATATTCATATTTGTTTCCAAAAATATGTAGCTTGGTTCCTTGCTAGCAAGCCAAGACCTCTAATTAGAAAAATTGTGGGTACCTTTTAAACTAAGAAAGATAAGGTTCACTGTAGGCACTTGAGTCACATATGCTTACAAAACATTGTCTTGAAGCCAGGGACTCAAACTCCCTGTAGTTTGTCTAGGCTATTGCTCATGCTCAAACTCCAGTATGAGTTTGGACAAGCAGCCATGGGGAGGGGAGGAGCATTGCTCACACTCAAACTTGAATATGAGGTTGGGAAGCAGTTGTGAGGAGGGGGCTTTAGATTTAGGGAGTGGGATTTTTGAATTTGGGAGCATCCATACACATGCAACTGGAATGCTCACAGAGATAACTTAGTAAAAGAATATGATGCTTAAATGATATGTCCTTCATGGACCAACTCAGAGTCCTGTCACTAGACTCGATATCTACAGACTGCTGAGAGGTGACCTGTGTCTGGCATACAAGACATCCACTGACCCAATACTGATGATTTTACTGCGAGTCAAACAACATCAGAAATACTTGGTCTAGGGATCTAAACCTCTTATGCAACGTTAATAGAATGGTTTGGAGGGACAGGTATATCACACATGACACCACTGCTCTAGACTAGACTTCCCAACCATATAAAACAAAGTTCATCCCTGTCCGTATTCAAGTGCAACTTAGATCTATGGATGGGAAACAGAAAATTATTCCAGGACTGCCCCCTGCACTATCAATGGACACAAGCAGTTCCTAAATCCTTTTTCCCATGCATGGATCCCCTCAGATTATCTATGGTATAATCTGAGTTATTCTCATTATGGGATATGTATGATTATTGACCATGGGATGGATAAAGCAAATCTATAACCATATGAGATAGATTAGTTCGATCACAAAAGGGGGCAATTGTCTAAGCTTAAAATGGCCATCAAGGGCAGCCAGCCAAGTATTTACCTGTGAACCAATGAAACTCTAAGTGTTTTTTAGTGTTACAGAGTGAGAAGAGAGTTTTAGGGTTAAGGAATGATCTGAGAATTTAGGTTTAGGGAGACGGGGTGGAGTTTTAAGTTTAGGGAGTGGAAAATAAGTTTTAGATTTAGGGAGAGATCAGGGACTTTAGACTTTGGTAAGGGGACCGGAGGTTTAAGGGAAGGGACTGAGGAGTCAGGGATGAGAACTGGTTGGGAGTTTTAGGCTTAAGGTTTTGGTTCTGGTAGGATTGTTTAATTTATAGGACTGAGGGTTGGGACTGATATGTTGAGCTAGTGGGAGTTAGAGCATTTGCTTTTTTTGAGCAAGTGGCAGTGAGCAGATGTACTGCAAGCTACTAGCATGTGAGCATTTGCAGTAGGCACAGCTGATAAGTATCAGGAACCAATAAGAGAAATAACTGACACCAATAAACTGTGTAAAATGACTTGATCCTCCTGTAACTTTCCAAGCTCCAGAAAATCCTATGCATACTTTTAAGTAGCCTTTGTCCATTTTCTTTCCTGTGGATATTGTATGATTATAAACTTGCTTTGCTGGACATAAATAGTTGAATTAATGGTTCCAAAACTCAATTTGTGATCTCCTGTCTGTCATCCATGTCTGTACATTTGTGTTTCATCCTTTAAGTAAAATACCGGGCATTTCTCTCAGATGAATAGGTTGTACGCCAGTCTAATAGCACTCAATCAAAGCTCAAAGGCTTTTAAGATGCTTTTTCCTATTTCTCTTGAGTTTCACTGCATCATAAACAAAGGTACTATCAAAATATGTGAAAAGCAGTTTTTGTACTGTTGCACTAAAATATTTCTACATGTCTAGCAATTTTAATTCTTCTTTATTACCTTACTTGTGTTTCAGAGTCATTTTGTGGCTTGTATGACAGCTATTCTGAATCAAATGGATGACCAGCATTATTCCTATTACATTGACACCTTTCAGACAAGTTCAGATCTGCTGGTAAGTGCACGATTCTCACAGAACTTTGCTGTGCAATATTGGTATTTGTTTTTCCCTTTTTGACATTTAGAAGATGGTCAGACCATCTTCTTGGCAGTCAGAATAATTGGTTGTTAGCTAAATAACTAAAATTGGTTTGTTTATAGTAAGAGGTACTTTAAAATATCCGGAAAAAGCTTTTGTTATTTAGTTCTGGCATTTAAATCAGTGCAAGGTTTCTTGCACCAGACATGTGTAACTATGTGCATGTTTGAAAATACACAGTCCAAGCCTGCCATTTCTGATAATAATAAAAAAAAAAAAATGTGAATCAAAACAAAACAGCAAATTCCAAACCTTTCTGTTACATCTTTAAAGCTCCCTCTGCATTCCTCCAACATCCCTGCTACTTATACCTCCTAACTGTGAGATCACTGCGTTTCAGATGCTGTCAGATGTTGCAGCCTTGGACTTAATATTTATTTATCAATTTGTATTTTCATTTATGCCATTACAAGGACCACAGTTAGTTTTCCCTGGAATTTCAGAAGCCCTGTGTAAAACTGCCAGGAATCAACTTGCTGTTTCTTTATCAGCCCTTACAGAATCAAATGTAGTGTTTAATGAACTTGGTGCCTTATAGAATGGCACGCTGTATAATAGATGAAAAGCAGTAGTAGACTTTTTATTATTTTATAAATGTATGATTCTTTCTGTCTTTACTACAAATGCTATATGTTTCAGTTGCACAAACCAAGTCTTTCTTTAAATGTAGACTCATTAGATTCTAGGTAATACATATTTATGCCATGCCTGCCTGCTAGGACAGTGAAAGGGTATAGGCCATGCCACCAGTGCTCTGGGCTCAGTTAATGGCACATGATGTCATAGGGATTGCAGAGGGTGGTAAGCACTACAAAGGATGGGGACAGCTCTTTTTCCTCCAGGTGTATCACTGCAGGTGTGGCTTTCAGCACACCATATAAGTGATGTAAACAGGATATGGAAGCATGAGCCCTGATGCAGTGTTTTCTCATGTCTGGGTAGGATAATGCAGGTAGGAAACAACAGTGTCATCTATGTGCTGTGTGCAGATGTCCTGCACTGGTGCCTCTGGCCCACTCCCATCCCCTGATTCTGGTCACCTCAAGGCCACTTCTCAAGAAGAAAAATGCATCCAATGAAATGTTAAATGTGTAAGAACTGAGAGAGAGAGAGAGAGAGAGAGAGACAGAGACAGAGATAGGGGGATAATCAATGGCGGCAGACAGGAGAAGTGCTGACAGAGCCAAAGATCAGCGGATAACCTACCAATCTGTCTGCCTGTTCATAGGTTCATAGGTTGGTACTAGGCTATCAGCCCTAGGGCCTATACAAGCCTAGCCATAACAATTCCCTGGCTATTTCTTCCCACACTATTTACTTCCCAGGACCCCTGTCTAGCAGGGCGACTGACGTGATCCCCGGGGTGAATTTCCTTTCTCCCATCCAATCGTCAAGGTTCCTTTTGAAGAGGACCAAAGAGGCACTCTGCTTGACATGTATGGGCAATCTATTCCAGAGTCTGGGGAGTCTCTGGGTCAGGAACCTATCCCTCCAGCATGTTTTGTTTATTGTGATGACAAGGTTTAGATCCCTGGAGCGTGTGGCTCTGAGGGATTGGGATTTCTTTAAGTGTAGCATGTCCAACAGCTCTGGGTTTGATATGGCCTTGTATGTTAAGCAAAGATCGCCTCTGAGTAGACGATATGCGACATTTTATAAATGTATGATTCTTTCTGTCATTACTACAAATGCTATATGTTTCAGTTGCACAAACCAAGTCTTTCTTTAAATGTAGCGTAGGGCATCTGCTTTAGGCCTGTGATTCTTTTAGTGAGTTATTTCTGTGGCCTTTCCAGTTGCTGCAGATGTCTTGAGAGGTACATACCAAATGGGGCATTGTATTCTATAATGGGTCTAATGAGAAATGAGTACAGTGGGACAATGACCTCCTTTTTTCTGGATGAAAAGCCCTTAGTGATGAGGTGTGCCACATAGAAGGATTTCCTGACTGTTGTGGCGATGTGGTTATCGAAGGAGAGACCACTGTCCACCTGTGTCCCCAAGTCTCTTATCAAACGTTCGGTGTTTAGTGTACTGCCACCTATATGGTAATTCATGGATACATGTTTTTTCCCATAGGGGATAACTATACATTTCTTGGCATTGAGCTTGAGCCCATGGCTCTGGCACCAAGCATCTGTTTCTGTAAGGCCCTTTTGTAGAGTATCTACATCATTTGGGGATTCAATAATGGCTCCCAGTTTGCAGTCATCTGCAAACTTTGTTATCCAGAGTCCCTTAGTGTTGGCCTGTACTTCAGAGAAGTAGATGCCAAACAAGAGCGGTCCCAGGACTGAACCCTGAGGTACTCCACTTGTCACTTGTCTGGAGCTGGATTTGGAGTCGGCTACTTTTACAGTGTGGGTTCTATCAGTAAGCCAGTTAGCAACCCATTGGGTGACGTAGGGATTGTCTGTCTGTCTGCTTATTGTTTACACAGCTGTGCAGGTCACCAGGTTGTCACAACTTTAGAAGAGTCCTAAGAAGTGACAGAATTGTAGTAAACCATAAACTAACAGAAAAAATGTAGTGGTACAGATTGTATTATAGCAACAAACTGGAACTCTTAGATGGTTAATGTCATAGGTAAAGCATAAATTGCTATTTGATATCATGCATTTGGCAGTTAAGCAATAATCCACTATTAGGAGTAGGTAATGCAGGTGGTTGATCACAAAGGCAAAGCCTGAGTGATTAAACAAGGCCAGCCACAGGTAAATCCTGAATTGTCTCACACACGAGTGGTTCATTGCTGTTACACAATGACATTATTTAAGGAATAAAATGTATAAAATGACTTATTGTACTTCTGCCAACTTCTGGTACTCTACAACATCCAAACTTTGCAGTACACTTGCACCATCTCTGTGTGTGAATAGCTGCATAGAATGTTGCTATGAACTTTTTCTAGTCTAGATTTTCACAAAGTGCCCAGTAGTTTGCATCACATTTTTGGTCTGCTCATAGAATATGTGATTTTCTGGAAAATCACTGACATCTCTGTTTTGGAATGAAGAGGTTGCAAGATATGCCATGCAGCTGATTGTAGCCATGCATTTTTTTAATATTGTATTATTCTGCTCCATGGAGCGGTTTCCTGTCATATGATTTATTATTTTTTAACAGTTTGAATTCTTCACTTGGCAACATAGAAAAAGTAACATTATGGGCTCTCTTCCTATGGGGAATTTGCATTTTCTAACATTGGGAAGCATGTAAGCTTAATGTTTGGCACTGTTGGCTGGCAGAAGCCACATTGATTTACAGGAAAAAAAAAAAACTTTTATAAAAGAAGGAGCAAAAATATTAGGAAAATTATAGATGCACTAAAAACTGTGGATAGCTAAGAGGAATGGTTACTGGAAGTATTTAAACCCCTTTATTGAATTATCACTTGTGACACAGGCACATTTCCATTTATATAAAAGTAATCAAATTGTATTAACAAGTTAAAATTAACAAACATTATACTTCACATATATTGCTATGTATCATATAACCTAAGCAGCATTACATAAATTATTTGGTTCCTGCACCTTTTTTTAAACAAAAACATCTTTATTAAGCCATCACTTATGACATCAGCAACCATACATTTATATAAAAGAAAACAAACTACACCAACACAATCCTAGTTGCAAGCATTTTACATCACAAACCATTCTGACACACTCCCAGTTGCAAACATCATACTGCCGGTTACTATACTTCTCAGCTGTCCCCACTTTTCTAGAACATCTCTGTTTTTTTCATATTTAACCTCATCCTTCATAAAAAATCGTATTGCAGTATTATGGAGCATATCCCAATAGAAAGTCCAGCTGCTGAACAATACTTCAACATATGGACTTTTTTCTATTAACGTATGCTGTATTTTCAGTGGGTATGCTGATTGGGCTGTCTAATCAGTATGCACATTTCTGAATATAAATGAGCCCTTATTGTACAACCTCAACAATATAGCTGTAGAGTTATTAGGCCTGAAACAAATATAATAAGACATTTTCATTCTACATACAAGAGTAGGGTAATAATAATTGTTTTAAAAGTTATTAGTAATTGTAATGTCCAAGTACCAGAAGATGAAGCAGAAAAGTTATGAAAAGCTGCAATTAACATAAGGGCCAAATGCCATTGTCACTTCTTTTCCTCCATCATTAGAATTTTTGGATTCCTTATCCTACTGGAATTACCAAAAAGAAAAATTCACAGGAAAACAGAATATGTTGACAATTGCTGTTCCCCTTTAAAGTTGTTTTTGCATATCCCATAACCTCATTACTTATAGCATATATTAACTCTGAGACTGTCATACCTTGAAGAAAAGTGAATACTCTGAGACAGAGCAGTTTCAGTCTTTGCAAATGTACATCCCCATTTTCACACACATTGTACTTACAAATCTATGAAATTAAAACCGTTCCCATATCATTGATATAATTGACAATTTCCATCCTCAGTACTAATTCAGTACAAAGATTGCAAATAATTTCAATCCATATAAGAAGAGAGAGACCATTAAGATTCCTGCTTGTGAACTTGGAGCACTGAATTATGAATGAATATACGCACACTTGACAGTGTAGGAAACATTAAGCAGACCCAGAAAAGTATGCGTGCATTTTCAGTAATCTCGATGTCGAAGGCAGGTTACCCTAACAACATGTACTGGCTATAGGTCACATGAAATTCATTAGTGCAATTTGTTACATGTCATTAATGTGCTGACATGAAGATAAAAGATGGATAAAAAGCAAAGCTGGAACAAACTGTTGTAAGTTGAAATCTAAAGTAACATGAAGCTGTGTTTATTACTGAGGTCATTTTCTAGGGTAGAAATCTTTTTGATTTTGGCTAAATACTAAATATATGTGGTACGGTTACACTACTGAGGTACTTGGCTGCAAATTAATTTTTTCCACAGACTGCATACAGACTCATTTTTCAGCTACCCATTACTCTTACAGTTACATATTTCAGAGACAGTGAGAGGGCATACCTCTCAGCTGTCCCTTATTTTCCAGAATATGCATGACTTTACCTTACATTTATTCCCTCTTCCTGGTAAAAATGTTGATTTTCTGTTAAATCGTTGAGGGTTATATTTTCAGTTATGCCAGACATTAGAATTTCATGTTATTTACAGTTCAGAAGATACATGTTAATGCAAAACCTGCTTATCTGCTATCTTCTTAACTGAAATAGAGTAATGTTTAAAATTTGTCTCTGGTTTTGAGTTTTTGTCCCCTTATTATTATTGGCTTGGTCCAGAAGTCTTGAGCAAAGAAGTTTAGAGATTGTGGTGGGAAGCTTATCTGTGGGACCACAGATTTCACAGGCTTTGCTGTTCCAGGGCACACTAAAAACACATAAAGGTGTGTTGTTAGACATTTAATCAAAGCAGGATGGAGTTGACAGAAAGCTTGCCGATTTGATTAGCTGCCAGGTGGTAAGACTCCCAGAGAAACAATACTGTACCTATAGCCTCTTTAAACTGCCAGGATGGCCTGCATTCTGCTCACATTTACTAGTTAGCACATTCATGCCTACTCTCTCATACGTAGCCGTCAACAGTTAAAGTACTGCATGAGTAGCCCTTTCATCATACCTTGCAGAGCTTTCTGTCTTTCTTACAATGCATATTCTGCTGTATTTTCTCTTTTTTGTAAGACAGGAAAGTTATGCCTATAATAGGCAAGGCAAGAGAGCATAAACAAGGCAAAATGCAAATCAGTCAAACAGTTTATAAATGTTCAGTAATGCTTCAAGTATTACAATTCATTTTTTTACATTTTGCTTCTTATGTATGGTAGCCCCAGTCTGTCTTACTATTTATACTTTTTCGCTCTGGACACAGCAATGAAGTCCTGCATCCTAGATATCCATTGCCAAGAAGCACAGGAATTGTGACATGGGCAAATATGTACAAAGAAGTCACTGTCAAAAATTGATAAATCAAGACAAGTACTTCTGCAACATATGTTTCTTTGCTGAAAATGAACCATTTCAACCTTGCACATTCTGAAATTATTGCTTTGTCACTGATTTCAGAATTTAAGTTTGAATGACAGAGGAATAAAGTTTTATTTCGATGACAGTTCTGCACCTTTCCATCTTCCACAGGATATTTAAGCAATAGCCCATGACTGGGTGTGGGTAAATCCAATATTATCTACAATCAGGAGTGGGTTATTGCTATTATACAATGACATTATTTAAGAAGGAAATTGCTTACCTTTCTTAAATAATGTCTTTGTATAGTGGGGCTGTAATATTCTATGTGGTCTATATCAGAAGATCGAAGTTTCAAAACTATGAATCTGATATGGTCGACACCATATGATCGAAGTCTTGAAACTTCAAATCTTTTAACGGAGATGTCCATACAGCATGGAAAGGGAAGATTTCCTTTTTCTACACTGTAGTGCGATCTCAGAGTTAGTATATTTAAGTAGCGGGGAGAGTGGGGCTGCAGGGGGGTTTGCCCCCCCTGCTTAGAGCATTTAAATGGTTTGTTTTTGTAGGTTATGTTTTATTGCATTTTCAGTGATTCAAAACTTCAATTATATGGTGTTGACTATATCAGATTCAAAGTTTTGAAACTTCGATCATGTAATATAGACCCTGTTCTATGTTGTTTCACTTTCTTCTGCATTTTTGATGCACTGTGCACATATATGGGACTTACTTTCCCACGCTTGCACAGTACATCAATGCTGTTCAAAATAAGCAATGGAAAAAACAGAATCTCCATTGCTTTTTTTTTTTTTTTTTTTTTTTTTTTTTGGCCTGTTCCTGACAGTCTTAATGTAATAAACCTACACAAAGCACAACTTAATTGGGGGTGGGGGGGTCCAAAAATAGGTACAGCTTTTATTACTCTTATAAACTTAGAAAGTTGCTTGAGGCAGAAATTTTGTGTTAGTGTACATTTTCTGAATGATATGAAGCCTAAACCTCAAATGTATGTCATTATTTAAAGGCTCCCATCCCTGGTGGCTTGCCAGTAAAATACATCTGTTAATGAGGAAAAGAAGAAACTATGAGACAAAAATCTGGGCAGTCTGTGAAAATCCAGACAGTTCAGAGTTACAGTAGTCTGCCGAGATTTAAGGAGAGACAGTGCAGAAATACAAGGAAAATCAGTTACATTTCTGTTTATTTAGTTTTGCAGAACATACCTGATTTTTCTTGTATTTTGCTCTGTTCTCTATAGCATGTATCAGTAGAAAAGTCTGTCCACTCAATGGTACTTCAGTGGCCAAACTTTTTTCTGTTGGTATTTGCTCGATTTACAGTAGGCATATCACATACTGGTTGGGCTGACCAATCAGCGTACACATATCTGAATACTAATGAGAAGTCTTTGTATAATTATTTATTTGTTTGTTTGTTCATTCATTCATGCATGCTTTGTTAACCGAGTTATTTGCTGTAGTGCAGTGGCCCCTTTTTCAGCATTGACCCAAGGTGGTATTTATGCTGACTAGGGTAATTTTTACAAAGACACTATGTAAATTCCCCTACTCTCTTTTCTGTTACTGCTGTAGGATCTTTTACATCTACCTGAGTTACTACCATTCAGTATGATAAAGAACGGGCAGTATTAATAAATTTCATTTGAAAATTCTGTTTGTAATATCCGAATGTCCTTAAGCTTACCAACACATCTGTTTCCCTTGGTCCATTGAAGAATTAAAATGCCCTTCCACTTATTAAAGGACATAAAACATGCTCTAGAAGGGTTTTTAAAACGCATACCAGTGGTTGATTTTAAATGGAGAGGATTTTACATTAATACTGATGTTCCCCTTAACACAGCTTGCTACTTCTTCTGTATTTCACCCTTTTTTGTAAATCTTGCACAAATAATTGACATCTCAATGTTTCATTACCTCATCATTAGCTTTGGATCCTGTAGTACCAATAATACTTCCTTCTTCTCATCCTGCTCTCCTATATTCCCTGTCAGACTACTTGCACTGTATAGTAATATCTGACATTTAGGAGCAGAGGTTTTAAGACTATGACTCATATACTATACATTTCAGCAGTCCTTGGTTGGATTCAAACAACCCTCATTTGCCTACTGTGTGACCCTGTAAGCAAGTCATTTAACTAGACAGACTGATTAAAAAACTTAGCTGCCAACTCCCTGTCCATTACTTTTTCTTGTGTAGCACTTAGTGCAGGTGATTAAGGTTATGAGCTGCTAATGTGCTGCTTTTTGTAGACCTGGCTTTAATTTTCATAGCAAGCTTCAGCCTACTACTTAGCCAGGGACTGCTCTCAGGCACCTGGGAAATTGAACTTGATATATCAGTGGTCTCCTAGACTTTATTGCCAAGTACCTCACTCTGAACCCACTACTGGTGACATCAGTAAACAAATTATGTACGCATGCATACATGTGTGGAAATTTGGTTGCGGGGATATGTGTTTGTGTGTGTCCGTGCACATGTGTGGGGAGGGTGAGGGTGGTATTTTGATGGCCAAGAATTCAGTTAAGGATAACTGAAAAAGATTTGTCCTGATATCAATACTGATCTGTTGATTACATTACTATCATACTTTAGCAGAACTGCAGTGCTTATGAGCAGGTCTGTTGAGGCTGGGCAGAGGTACATTATCCCACACCTAGCCTAGATAGCTTGCCCTGGAAACCTTTGCATTAGCTAGAAAGTCTGTGGATCTTCAGGTACCGTAAATATTAATTGTTCATCATTCATGCTTTCGTAGGCTGAAGCAGCTATTTGGTTCTTTCACTTTTTTCTGAATGGTATCTCATAATTCGACCTCAGGTAAGTGATGAAATTCTGTGTAACTTTGCTAACTGATGTTCAAAGGCTAAACACAAGCTGCAGTGAGTTAAAATGATATGTGCTATGATATTTTATAATATTCTAGATTTAAAGCCTGGGGTTTAAGCAAAACTTTGCTTTGCTCACCACTAAACACAAACATGGTTTGCTGAGCTGCAGGCTAAAAGAAATGCTGACATCTGTGATGCTGCAAAAATGTTTATGTCTTCCTTTATGTTGATGTTATAGCATGTGCTAAGGCAGCCCCAGGTCTTTAAATTCGCCACAATTTTCTTCTTTTTTTTCAAAATAAAATAAATGACCTACTTTGCACACTCCTGTCATTTTGCCTTTAATCAGTATTCTTAGTAGCCTGTGCTTTTGGAGGAGTTCCATGTTAATGTCCTCTGATTAAAAAACTAAATAAAATAAAATAAAATTTGCTGGTGGCTACTGAGGGATGAGGCAGCAACATGAAATCTTATCTCCCTGCCATCTCAAACTGCCTTAGTTTTTAGTGACTCTATGTATTCTGAATTCTATTTTCTTCATGGCACATCAGCTCACTCAAAGTCAGTTAAGGTGAACATTCCCTTTTCAGTGTAACACAATTACAACAGATTGGAGCTATCTAAACGTTGACCATTTTTCTGGCAGGTTAAAAAGTTTATTGCAGACAAAGTTAATAATATAGGTTTGGAAAGCTATATTGTCATTAACATCTGAGCAGAGGTAATTTAAAAAAAAAAATCTATATAAAATATTTGGTTCCATTGTCTGCTAAAATGAATTAGTGCCCTATTTCAGCATTTATGCTGACCATTTCTGTAAACCTAGCAAGAAAACACCATTGATTTTGGACTGTCTTTGTGTTTATATATACATACATCTATGAACATAGGAACATGAACCATACTGAGTATAAGGAGAGTTGTGCTAATCTGTTGATTTATACATACCAAAGATGGCATCATATTCAGCGATGGGTCTGGTAAATGGAGAGTACAGTGGCAGAATAACATCTTTGGATCTCAGTGATGTGCCCTTGAAATTAACTGTGTCAGGTAGAAGGCTTTCCTGATTATGGAAGAGACATGATGAGCAAATGGGAGAGAGGTGCCCACATAAGTATGCATGACTCATATGAATGTGTCTGTCTGAAGGGAGTATCATTTAAAATATATGAGGTGGGAGCATTGTTTTACTGAATGCTGGTAGGTTGCACTTTTTTTAATTTAATTGAAAAGCATCTATTGTATAGGGGAGTATCATTTAAAACATGAGGTGGGAGCAGTTTTTTATTGAATGGTAGTACACTGCACTTTTTTTGCATATAACTCGAGATATATTTATATATGTATATATCTGTATATGTGTGTGTGTGTGTGTGTGTGTGTGTGTGTGTGTGTGTGTGTGTGTATGTATATATCTATATATCTATATATAGGTCTACCTGAAAATGCCGAAAGTCCACAATTCCTACAATGAGAACACCTATACCGGAAGATCGACAATGGAGAAGACCGATAGCTGAGATTCCCGACACTGAGAACACCGACATGTTAAGGTAAGTGTGCGATAGGGACGGACGTTAGGGTCAGGGTGTGGGTAAGGTAAGTGTGTGATAGTGACAGACATTAGGGTAGGGTGCAGGTCAGGTAAGTGTGCGATAGTGACGGACTTTAGGTTTAGGGGCGGGTTAAGTGAGTTAGGGTTAAGGTGCGGGTAAGGTAAGTGTGTGATAGTGACAGACTTAAGGGTTAGGGGCAGATTAAGTGAGTTAGGGTGCGGGTAGTGACGGACCTTAGGGTTAGGGTTTGGGTTAAGGTTAGTGCATAGATAGTTGTATATGTAAAGGTTTAGTGTAGGATTGTAAGGTTTTTGGTGTGCTTGTGTTGTGTGTGTGTTTTTCGGGAAA
The DNA here is from genome assembly GCF_019279795.1 of Protopterus annectens. Lineage (NCBI taxonomy): Eukaryota > Metazoa > Chordata > Ceratodontiformes > Protopteridae > Protopterus > Protopterus annectens. Next base: position 1,868,021,690 of record NC_056733.1, read on the forward strand.
GGTATATGTTTTGATGATTGTTGGGATTGTGGTTTGTCGGGCATGTGAAGTTTTGTGTTTTTGAACTTTCGGTTTTGTAGTGTCGGTTATTTAGTTGTCTGTGTTTTGGCGTGTCGGTGTTATCAGGTAGACCCATATATATATATATATATATATATATATATATATATATATATATATATATATATATGTGTGTGTGTGTGTAAATATATGTATATATATATATATATATATATATATATATATATATATATATATATATATATATATATTTCTAAAATTAGTAAATATTGTGATAATGGAAAATATTAATATATTTAAGCAAGACCTCATAACACCTTGCTGACTAAAGTAATAAAAAATATTTGAAGATCCAGGAAGATTTTTGGGACACTTCCTGCAATCTAACTTATGTACGAAGCAACTACTCTTGTGAAGGAACAATGCATTATCTTAGAATATCGATTGCTCCCACAGCCACCTCTTTGAGCAGGATACAGTAAACCAGTAGCACTTAACAGCACACAGAAGAATCTACTGGGATGCCACAAATGTATATTCTTATGTTCACTTCCTCATCAGCGTCTTTCATCATGGGGCATGTTTTTGCTGTTTGAAGGCTACCTGTGGAAATTCTAGTATTGCTTTTAAGCAGTCTAAATTGTTTTGTTTTTTTGAATGAAAAAGGTAAGAGGGTGTGAAAGGTGATATACCTTCTTCTTGTTGTGCTGAATGCTCCTCAGGGTTATATCTAATCATGCGTGTAAGTTGCAGTCAACATGGGGTGCCTGTTGAAAGTCATAGGATAATAATTTAATTCCTCAGAACAGTAAGACATTGAGAGCAATAACGGTGAATATGTATTAATTCTGAGATTGCAGTATTCCTCCTGTTAGCTACAGTGAACCTAAAATGTTATTTCATTTTTTATTTTATTTTTTGTTTGTTGACCAGGGTCGGGTGCAGTTCCCCACATCAGAGTTGTACAGAGAAAAAAAGTCTCTTAGAGAAACAGTTTAACAAATATCAGAATTCATTGTTTATTTCAGAGTAATGGTGAGTGTGGAAGAGAGGTGAAGAAGAGAGTACAGGCAGGATGGAGTGGGTGCAGAAGAGTGTCAGGAGTGATTTGTGACAGACGAATACCAGTAAGAGTGAAAGGGAAGGTCTACAAGAGGGTAGTGAGACCAGCTATGTTATTTGGGTTGGAGACAGTGGCACTAACAAAAAGGCAGGAGTTAGAGCTGGATGTGGCAGAGTTAAAGATGTTAAGATTTGCACTGGGTGTGACGAGGGTGGACAGAATTAGGAATAAGTATATTAGAGGGTCAGCCCAGATTGGAAGGTTTGGAGACAAAGCCAGAGAGGCAAGATTACGTTGGTTTGGACATGTGCTGAGGAGGGATGCTGAGTATATTGGGATAAATATGCTAAGGATGAAGCTACCAGGTAACAGGAAAAGAGGAAGGCCTAAGATAAGGTTTATGGATGTGGTGAGAGAGGACATGCAGGTGGTTGGTCTGACAGAGCAAGATGCAGAGGACAGGAAGAAATGGAAACAAATGATCTGCTGTGGCGACCCCTAATGGGAACAGCCGAAAGAAGATGATGATTGTTTATTGCTGTAATCACAGTTTAATTTTTGAAGCATCAGGACTCCCAGTATCTGGTCTTGTATTTTAAATAAGAACCCATCAACATGCACTGCCTGACCTGCATGTATAACAAAATATTTCTGCTCTGTTTGGCAGATGATGCCTGACTTTGTAATTAACAGCAGGTATACAGGCTACTAGTTCATTTCTTAATGCTTTATGTAACTGGTATCTAGGATTAAGTGACCACCAGCTTATTAAAACTCAGCCCCAGACAGATGGAAGACACCTTGACTGGTCATTGAGACAAAACTGTTGTAGGAGTTAAGAGTAGTAGTACAGATTAGTTCTTTTTCTTTATCCACATCATTCAGAGGGATAAATATAAGTGTTGCTTTAGGGACAGTACATAGTGGTCAAGTGGCTTATTCCCTAAGTCATAAGTGTTTTTTCTGCAGTTTTAAAGCTATCAGAACTGTCCCCTTGACCCTGCCAACTAACTTTTCTTTAAATTTGCAGTTGTTATTACATCCAGACATGATTGCCCTTAACCTTCTCTGTTCTTACAGTAAATAGAAGACTTCCATACTGGCTGCAGTTTATATGCAATACTGTGACTACATTGCTGATGGATCATGCAGGGATCTGCCATTTAGCAATGGTTCTGTGTAAGTTGCACCAGCTAACTGAGCTAACAGCCATCCTTCAAAGGTAAATTGCTTGCCTTAAACAATACACAAGGGCTCAGCCTCCCATGTTTGCAAGGTCACGTGTCTTAACGTATCATTTCTTCCTTTCATTTCTCTCTTGTAAGCCTGCTCATAATTGCTAGAGTCCAAATGTCAGGTCTGTGTTGGAGGGAAGCCTTCTAGCTCATCAGTGGGAGTGGTAAGCATTAGGTAGCCTATCTACCACAAGAGGAGTGGTTCCTGGCCCAGAAATTGCAGCTATTGGCCATTTGGGCAGTTTTTTTCTATCTCTTTCAACTTTCTGGTTTAAAAGCCGTACTTGCGCTTGTCTCCCATCTTTTCTGTAACTAGCCTAGTCCAGATACAGAGTTGCTGTATCCAGTACTGTTGGTGAACTTCTGAGCCCTGCAAGCCTTTCTGTGTTGGAGGAAAGCCTTCTAGCTTATCAGTGGGAGTGGTAAGCACTAGGTAGCCTGTCTACCACAAGAGGAGTGGTTCTTGTCCCAGAAATTGTAGTTTTTTGACTATTTGGGCAGTTTGTCCATCTCTTTCAACTTTCTGGTCTAAAAGACCACATCTGCGCTTGTTTCCCATCTTTCCTGTAACTAACCTATTGGGAAGCACTAGAAAGCCTTAAACTGATGCAAGCCTTCTACCTTAGAAGAGAGACTTTGGAGTGATTAAGTATCAGTTTTTTGTATTGTCTTGCTGTACTTAACTGTTTTCTGCCTTAACGCTGATTTTCCAGCATTTATTATGATTTAAAAACTTGTTTTTTTTTTCACATATTGTACTTATTTGACTGCCTGCACTTTTAAAAAGTCATTTTTTATTTAAATAATTTGTTTAACTGTTGTAGGCTACACACTAAAGTGTGATAGCCTTTTCTGATTGTTTGTAGTCATTTAAAGCTGTTTTAAGTGTATTTTTTTTACTGTTTTTGCCTTATCTTTAAAAAAAAAAAATCCTTGTTTCCTGCCTTTCTAAGCTAGTATAGTCCAGTTTTCAGGTTAGTACTGAATTCAGGGCTGTGTTATAAGTCTATGTGTTTGCCCACACCTTACTTAAATAGAAGGAAGTTTCTCTGTTCACCTGTGAGAGAGGGGAGCTTTGAGCAGCCTATCTGTCCCTGGAGGAGTGGTTCCAGCCCAGAAGTTAGTATTTTATTGGCCATTTTGGGCAAATTTCTATCGCTTTCATTTCACTGCTATAAAAACCACGTTTGCACGGTTTTGCGTGCCGGGCAGCGCCGGTTAGCTAGGGTTAAATTATTCCCTGCTCTACTAAGCCCCTCTTCAGTTTTTCCCTTGAAACTAGTTTAACTCTCAACCTAAGCACTCAAAAAGCATCCTACAGCCCAGCACTTGCTCAGACCTAATAGCAAGCAGTAATATACCCTGACACTTGATTGCCCAGCAGGGCAAGGCCCTTTATTCACCCCTAACCAACCAAGTGACTAAGCAGCTCACCTTACTATTCAGGCATGACCAAATGGCAATTTCAGGTGTACTCTCCAGTCCAGCTGGTGAATTTGGGTATCCTGAGGTAATGTTACAACTGCCTCATGTACACAGACAACCCTCTCCTCCTAACACAAAACACTAACATATGCGAGAGATACAATTATACAGCCAAACTAGAGGCTGAGCTCTCTCCACACAAGACTGGAACAGACAGTCAAGCGGAGAAGGTTAACACTTGCACCACATCTCCAGCCACACATGGACCTACTAAACCAGCACTGACAAAAAATACACATAAATACACAAAATCATACTAGGAGGCCATAAATAAAAACCTGCAAAAGCATCAGAGACTTCCAAAGCAGACACCCAAATAACCTGCACCTCCCGTCACAAACCAGACAACACATAAAACACAAAATCAGTGTGCCACACAATCACAATCCTTTAGGCGAAATAACATACCTAACACACTAGTAATAGGTGACGCTATAGTCAGGCACACTGACATCCCACTCATTAGGCTGGACAAGTAGAAGGTTACTGTTAGTTGCCTGTCGGGAACCAGAATCCGCCACATAACACAAGCACTCAGGTCACTCCAGAACAAGTACAAATATGACTCAGTCATTGTTCATGTTGGTGTGAATGACCTGAGACGTACCTCCCTGGACTACATGAAAAGAGACATGGAGGAGCTCACTGATCATGCAGCCCAGGCTGGTATGACCCTGACCCTGAGTACCACCCTGCTCTCACCAAGAGTGATACCTCAGTATAAAGAAAAAATTATCAATTTCAACAATTGGCTAAGCTTCTGGTGTCATTCACTGGGGATCCAGTGTCTGTCAGCCTGGGACGACATACTCGACAAGCCACGTTGCTTCACAAGAGACGGCTTGCACCTGTCACCCATAGGCTTTCGAATACTGGCCAAGGCTCTTGCTGCCCCCATAGTTCCTTTTTTAGGCAAGGCTCAAAAGTCAAACCCACCTTCGTAAACAGCACAATTAAGAAAAAACTGAGGGTTATGCTACTCAATGCCAGGTGTTTAAATCTCAAAATGCATGTGCTCGAAGCACTCCTCAGTATGGAGAACATCGACATCTGTGCATTAACTGAACGCTGGTTCAAGGCTCCAGAGAGCACCCCAGCACTACCGGGCTACAACTCATACCACATGTTTTGCCACAGAACATGGACCGAAACACAAAAGGAGGGGGTGTATCCATATTCATCAAGGATACCTACACTTCCAGGTTAGTGGTGCAGCATGCTACCTCTGAGGTCATCCATGTGCAACTAACATTGGGCAAATCTACAATGCAAATTGTGGCCTGCTACAGATAACCCTCTATGACCCAGGACCACCACTCCACCTTTCTGGAGACACTGGAAAACATGAAGGTCCTACCGAACACCCTGATACTGGGCGATTTCAATTGCCCTACCATTAACTGGGAAAACTACTCGAGTACAAACTCCCAGGCCCAGAGTTTCCTGGAATAAGTCAACTCAAAACACTCTGGATCAGCTAGGTAAACTCCCCTATCAGAGGTGGAAACATATTGGACCTGGTCATCACCAACATGGGCAACAGGTGTTCCACACCGGAGGTCAACCCGTTACTGGTTAGATCAGACCATAAACTAATCACTCTGAATGTCCACACCCCACCACCACCCCCATCTAAGGAAACCACAGTAAATAACTTTTCTAAATCAAACTTCACCTTACTTAAGACAGAGGCTGTAAGTTTAACCACCCCCACTTTAAAGGATAATGCTGGCCAAGATGCAGAAACCTTTACAAATGCACTGTATGAGCACCTACAAGGATGCATGGATCATGCCATCCCTAGCAAAACCAAGACTCACTCCTATAAGAGAAGGAAATCAGTCTGGTGGACCCCTGCCATAAACAGACTTTACAATAGAAGGAGGAAACTAGTTCAGAAAAAAAGCAAATCCCAAGAAGGAAAGACATCCCTGATCAGTATCCATAAAAAACTAAGGTTCCTCATAAAATCATCCAAGGCTAACTTTGAAAGAAAAATAGCCAAGGATTCAAAAGATAACCACAAAGCCTTCTTTAGCTATGTTAAGAATCTAAATGGCAACTCACAGATATGCACTGAACTAGTGCAATATAGCACAAAATATACTGAATCTATTGATATTGCCAACATCCTGCACATAGATTCAGTGCAAACTTCACCCCCTTCTCACCCTCAAAAGGGCCCACAACAATACTAGAAAAGTGTAGTGTCCCGGAAATCACAGATGCACAAATGAAAATGGCCCTTTCAAAAGCCAAAAACACAGCGTCAGTGGGGCCAGATGGTGTCCCAGGGTGCGTCTTGCACGAACTGCAGAATGAACTAACCCCCCACCTAAACACACTGTTCATCCTCAGCCTCTCCACAGGCTACTTGCCCATAGAATGGCGCACAGCAACAGTTATTCCACTCCACAAAGGAGGGGCCACAACTGACCCTGGTAACTATCACCCCATAAGCCTGACTAGCCTGGTCTGCAAGGCTGTGGAGTGCATCATCATGGAACTCATTAGCAAAGACATTGGGAACCGCCAAACACTTGACCTGACCCAGTTCAGTTTTGTTAAGGGCAGATCATGCCTACTAAACCTGGTTGACTTCTTTGAGACAGTCACCAAGGCCATAGACTAAGGAAAGGTGGTTCACACAGCCTAACTTGACCTCACCAAGGCTTTCGACACCATTCCCCACTCGGGTATTACAGAAAAACTCATCAGCCTGAACATAAACCCCTACGTCATGTACGGGTTGCCAACTGGCTTACAGGCAGAACTCACATGGTAAGAATAGCGGGCTCCAGGTCTGACTCTAAACCAGTCACAAGTGGTGTCCCACAAGGCTCGGTCCAGGGATCCTTACTGTTTGGCATATACTTCTCAGAAGTAAAGGCAAACACAGGAGGACTAAGGCTAACCAAGTTCACCGATGACTGCAAACTGGAAGCCATAATTGAGTCTCTGGCTGACATGGACATCCTTCAGAAGGGCCTTACAGAGATGGACACCTGGTCTCAAAGTCATGGTCTCAAGCTAAATGCCAAAAAATGCATAGTCATCCCGTTTGGGAAAAACAAAACACCCACGAATTACAACATAGTTGGCAGCCCCCTTAATACAGAATCTGGGGGCCCAAGTAGATAGTACTCTCTCCTTTGACAATCATATTGGCAAAGTAGTTAGGAAATCCTTCTATGTGGCCCATCTAATTACTAAAGGGTTTGTATCTAGAAATAAAGAGGTTATAGTGCCCCTCTAGTCATCACTCATCAGACCCATCATAGAGTACAATGCTCCATTTGGGAAGTACCTCACAAGACACTTCCAACAGCTGGAAAGACCACAAAAGTACTTCACCAAGAGGATCACTGGCCTCAAACATATATCCTATGCAGCCCAACTGAAAAAACTCTGGCTGTACTCAGTGGCATATCGCTTACTCAGAGGTGATTACTGCCTGACTTACAAAGCCATGTCCAACTCAGAATTGATGGACATGCTCCACCTAAAGAAATCCAAGTCACTGCAAGCCACGCACTGCAGTGAGCTAAACCTCACCACAACAATAAATAGAACATGCTGGAGGGATAGATTCCTGTCACAGAAACTCCCCATGCTTTGGAACAAAATTCAAAACTACATTTGGCAGAGCCCCTCACTAACACTCTTCAAGAGAAACCTTGACGAGTGGATGGGTAACAGAAAATACACCCCTGGGATCACTTCATTGGCTGCTTGATAGAGAATCAGTTAATTAATCAATGGGGCAGCAAAAGCCAACACACTCTAGCTAGGCTTATAAATGCCCTTGGACAGATAGCCTAGTGCCTACCTATGAACCTAAATAAAATATGCACTTAAGGTTGAGGTAAGTTTTGAAGTTGTTGCTCTAACTACAAGGAATTTATCCATAGGTCCTTGAGGGAAAATTTTTGCCAGAAACTTGCAAAAAGCATTTTAATATCTGTTTTGTACCTATTTTATATCCATTTCTCTTGCTGAGTGGATTAAAACCACAGGCACATTTATTTATTAAGTATGACGTAGAAGAAGTGCAAGGAAGGAAAATGCAGAATAGTAACTCTTTACACAAAGCCAGAACAAGTTTGAGATATCAGTTTTGGAATCTGCAGAATCCCAGACTCTAGTAGCAAAGCTAATGCAACAGAATGATTGTCATTTTATGACTCATAGGATGTTGTGTTCAGAAGGATGAAATGCTCAGAGGAAGGAAGTAGGTAGTATACAGGCACCTAATGACCACCTGTACATTACAATTGTACTGTTGTCTACTTTTCTCCACAATCTGTTTTGTGAGTAGAAAGTTTTCCACTAACTCAATGACTTGAACCCAGTTTTCTTTCTTTCATATTCTCTTATTACTAAAGCCTTTCTCATCTGTTATGCTTTTCACAGTCATTTTTTTTTTACCTTATCTAACCTCTGCTGTCTCTCACATCTCCATCTTAACAAAACATATATTTTACATCCATAGCCAAAATGCATCTCCCTGGTTATCTGGATCTACTGTACACACCCAAAGTACTTGCTCGCTGTCACTTGCTCAGATAGGCAAGTGATTGAACTCCCACCAACTTGATCTCCCATAACAACTGAATTCCAGTATCCTTACCAGAACCCTAACTCTAAACCCTAAACCTCCCTAAACCTAAAATTCCCTTCATGTTCCCTGACACTAAAACTCCCTTCCTGCTCTCTAAACCTAAAACACCAACCCTGCCAAACCTACAGCTCCTTTCCCACTCTCTAACCATAAAATCCCCCTTCCACTCCCTAACCCTAAACCTCCATTCCGCTCCCTAAACCTAAAATCTCCCTCTCTCTGTCCCACCCCAAAGCTGCTTGCACAAATTCAAATTTGAATTTGATTGTGAGCAACACTGCCTCCCCATGGCTGCTTGCCCAAACTCATATTTGAATTTGAGTACACTCAGCAGCTATCACAACCTACAATGTGCTTAAATCCCTGACTTCAAGCCAGTGGTTTTCAGGTGTGTGGGATGAGAGTACCTGTGGTGAACTCTGGTTATTTGCAGAAATGTTTACCTCAGACATTGCTTAACTTCTTTTTCATGAAGACTTTATTCTGTCTTATGCGATTTTATGTCCCAGCCCCCACTAAAAATGTACTTTGCAAGCATGACTAACCTGGTAAACAAAATGTAAATAAATAAATTAAATTTAAAAAATGTAAAAACGAATGCCAGCATCACTACATGCTGATGTACAAAATAGTTTAACATTTTCATGTTATTGACTATGTATATCCTGAAATATAAAATCTGTTAAAAAATATGATTATATTATTATTTTAGCATGCACTTGCTTTTAACTGATCCTCATTTTTATACTTTAAGTGATGACTTGCGAAACAAATGGCTAGGTCTAGGACAAGAAAGGTTACTGCGAGGTCTATACCTTGCAGTAACTATTTCATTTTCAGAGATAGCCTTAGAGTGGTGTTCAACATGAGTATGTGCAGCTGCAGCACCACTGTGCGCTATCTCTGTGGCCATGCTAAATGCTAATAAGGAATTCCATGGGATAGGCTTATGTTAATTAGCCATATGCTGTCCACCTGGAAGTTCCTGTGGTAAGACATTTGCAAAGCTGAGCTATTCAAAGAATCACTCAGCTGTGTAAAGTAACACAGCGACTCATGCTAATGAAAATGGCCAAAAACTTGTGTTCGCCCATTGTGTAGAAGTACGTGTCAGGGAGTTTAGCGGACTGCATGTGTAGTGTGTTGTTGTCTGGGAGGTTTCAGTAAGTGGTTTTGTTAGGTGATGGGTAGAGTAGATGTATTTGTATATTTGCATGGATGAATGGATTAATGTATCTGTGAGTGCAAACAGGTGGGGACTTGTGTGTTTGTGTGTGTGTGTGTGTGTGTGTGTGTGTGTGTGTGTGTGTGTGTGTGTGTGTGTGTGTGTGTGTGTGTAGTACGCACGTGTGCAAGTGTGAATGTTTGAATATGTGTGTGTATGTGGGGGGGATGTCACTCCTCTACACTCCCCTAGACTAACAAGCAAGTCATGCGATATTGGGAGACACTAGACACCAGGGATACTATTCATATTGTGCTTTAAAGGCACTTATTAAAAATGAAGAAAGATATTTGCAGCACTAAAGCTGTTGGTCAGTGAAGACACAAGACAGCAGGGATCCTCCTAATATCATGCCATAAAGGCAACTATTAAAAGAAGAAAAAAAGATGTAGAGCATGAAAGACATGGGTTGAGGGGATCATATCTTAAAGGCAAGTTGGAAAAAAAAGAAGAAAAGATTTGCAGCATGAAAGAGATGGGTCAGATGGCACACAAGACATCATTGTAAGTCATTACAGCATGACTTAAAGTCACTAAAAAATTCAAACCCTGTACCTTCACACCAAAGATATTAGTCCTCTGCACCACCCCTAGATATTAGGGATACCTAAAAATATTACCTAAGGCATTAAAAAAAGTTTCAAACTCTGCACCCTGACACAGAAATCAACAGCATTAACCAACAACAGTAGCTAATCAGTTACTGAAGTCTGGATTTTTTTTAAAGTAATAAGAAGTATGAACCTCTAAATTCTGGCATGATCTAATGATTGCAACAGTCCTTGACTTATGAAGGAAAGGGTCCCTATAAGAGGCAAAAGCATGAGCATTCTGCTAAATCAGGGACAGAAGGTTGAGTGAGATGAGAGTGCATCCATGTGGACGAAGGCTTCAGTACAAAACTGGGAGGAATATTAGATGATAGAGAGCATATGTATGCAAACTGTTACCGGGACTTAATTAAAAAGTTATTAGTGAGCAGCATTTGCAGTATCACAGCATCACAATGCATTGTATGCCCACTGAGAAGAATGAAACTCTGATGTTTGGCATTGCAGTCTGAACTATAATTTACAAGGGGGAGAGACAACACATAAAAAGAGTCATCAGAGACATTTTGGTAACTCGGAGACAGGTCAAACGTATGCAGTGTGTGTGTGTGTGTGTGTGTGTGTGTGTGTGTGTGTGTGTGTGTGTGTGTGTGTGTGTATGTGTATGTGTATGTGTGAATGGGGAGTGCCCATGCCAGTGCGATGCATAGGCTGCCAGTGTTAACTACCACCCATGCCAATACGATGCATTAGCTGCCAGTATTAACTACTGCAAGATAGTAATGATTATCACTAGAAGTACATAGGGCAAATCAGAGACATCAAATTAGCCTATAATGAGGTCTTTTCTCATTGCAGCCAACATGTCTCTGAATAAGATTGCCACATTGTGTAAATAACCCCTTTTTACTATAACTCTTACAGCCAGAATGGTGTTCTCTCTGAATCTTGTGGATTTACCGCAGAAACTCTGTCCAGTAAGAGTATACCCGTTGCCCCTTTTTGCTAGAAATTTCATGTAAGTCTGGCTTCATGTCAGCCATTTCCACACCCTTAGGGAAGAAAAGGTGACTCAGCCATAGGCATTTTTTAAGGAATGGGTTATTCACATGCACACGAAGTACCTGGCTTTTTACTACATTATATTTCGTTGTAAACATACCTAACCACTTTTCCTGACAGTAAATGGATTCTTATATCCAGCATTCTTTACATGGAATCAAGAGATATGGCAAAGGGTTATGATGGAACTTGAAAAGTATACTGTGAAAGAGATTTTCAGATGGAGCTGTCATTTCATTAACACAAATTGTAACCCACCCTCTAGGACTTTGAATCTGTTTCTTTCTGTTCTGGTCCCATAGGCAGGTTTTGTAAGATTGGTGACATTCAGGCTCCTTGCTTGCCGTTAACGAACCCTTGCAAATGGGCTGAGATGCTCTATCATCTACATCATTCACTTTATGTCACTGCACTACATCTCATTTTTTTCTGGCATGTAATGATCTACTGCTTTTCATTTTGCAGTGTGACACAGTCTTCATACTGAAGTAGGCAACTTACAGACTTTGTGCCAAAGAATCTCCTGGCAGGACTTCCAAGATGGCTGTAC